>NC_056749.1:110276503-110426503 GCF_019279795.1 Protopterus annectens
CGAGCCACAATACAAAGCAAATCAATGTTTTTTGAGTATGTTTTCTTTAGCTAAGATTTTCTCATAAATGCAATCCAATACAAAGACTAGTAGAGATGGATACCTACATTAAACAAACATTTCCTACTACATATAAACTTAAATTTGACAGATTCACAACCATGAAAAGTACACTTCTTGTTTCATAACAGTATCAGCAAGAACCCACAGCAAGTCAGCAGTTTTAATTGAAAAGCAGTAACCCTTTCACTTTTAACTAGCCACCTACTCAACCAGATTTCCCTATACCCTTAGCTACAAACCAAGTTAAGTTTCTTCTGTGGAAATACTTCCCAAAACAGGGTGAGACATTTTCATCATCTACTGCGCTTCTTCACCAAAACAATAATGTAACATTACTATTACAATTGCATTTCTCAGTCAAAAGTTTTTAGCTTACCAAATGTTTCTTGTATTTGCCCAAACACTGTTGGACACTGATGGAGTCCGACTCTGATATGAATTATGAGCTGTAGTGGTGTGATATCACCAAAAGCATTTCATTGTTTAGGCATGCCATGTTTATAAACTGACTTAAATTCTTAAAACTAAGTTGTCAAAACAAAAACTGCTTCCCCAGAAGCATAAACTACATTTTTGTGTGAAACACCTGACCCCTCACCTTTAAACTGTGGCACTAGACGTCATGGAGAATATATGGGAGCCGTCTCACAGTTTCTAATGGCTGCAGTGGTTTGGAAATGAAAAGCAGAACTATACATAAAGTTGTGAACTGAAATCTGTGACAGAAAATCAGTAAAAATCATTGTTAAACTTACTGTTATTATGAAGTGTTATAAAGTCATCACTTTGTTTTAAACGGTTGAGACAAGAGCATGAGCAAATTGGGTACTTACGTATTAACGCAACTGGGAGCCAACGCCACACTACTGACATCTTTTAATGACATTATCTCAAAATGAGAGAAAATGTTTGAGGAAAATCTGAAATGTTCCTGAAATCATTGACAGTTGAGGGGTATGCTGCCCTGTTACACCGAATATCATTTTCAGATTAATATTGTTGGCATTTAAAGTGAATCACTGAAATTGCGACACACAGAGCACCTACGTAAGCTACAAGTGAGCACCAACATGAACACATCTGAGACTACAGACAGCAAAATCACTAGACAATAATATCTATACAACGTTATACAATTTCATCATCTTATTGGGAGTATAGTAGCCATATACTGCGGTGGTGGTGCTGCGGTAGCGTTGTTGCCTCATAGTTAGATGTTGCCCGTTCGATTCTCAGTTAGAGCGTCTTCTGTGTAGCGACATGCGTGAATGGGCATTCCTTCATTGAAGGTTGTGCGTTAGGCCCAGCAAGCCAGTACGTAAAAATCTACTGCCAATCATTAGTGGACAGGAGTTCCGCTGTGGCGACCCCTAACCGGGAAAAGCCGAAAGACACAAACAATTGGGAGTATAGTAGCCACAACAGATGAAGGCCTACATTGGGAGCCAGCAATGGTACATTTATGACATCTCTTTGAATAAATCTGGACCTTTTAAATGTGTGGTGGGGTTAGGAAGTGGGAAATAAACAAGAGCAGAAGTGCACTAAGGTGCTGGCAGAGTGGAGTAAACTTTAACAGCAGGGCTGTTGGTAATTCTAAATCACTGGTGAGTCGTACATTGTATGAGAGTTTGAAGGCTGTTCTCAGCTGTCAAAAGAAAGACAGGAACAGGTAAATGTCCCTTCACGCGTGATCACCACGCCATTGTTCTTCTTTTGTACATGCAGATACATATTACGATAACATTTCCTTCCAATGTGAAAAGGTACTGCTACTGTGTGCTCGCACGTGTTAATTTGGAGGTGACCGTGCATTTTGGGAATATAGAGCAGATTCTTAAAGCTTGCACTAAATGTAATAGCTATTTATATTTATTTTAAACCACAAGTTTCGTCAGTCATTAAAAGGCATCGGCAGCCAAATAGTCACAGGAAATGATAGCAGAATTTAAAAGATGTCAGCAGTGCGGCATTGGCTCCTGGTTGTGTTAATACACAAGTACCCAATTTGCTCATGCTACTAATAATATAATAATAATAATAATGTACTGCAAATTGTAGTAATAACTAGTTCTTTGGTGCCCTTTCCTTCTTCTCAGTAAAGAAGAACAGTTGGCAGTCAAGGCATTGCTAAGGAACAGCAGTACCAGATGTGTGCACGCTGTGCAGTGTTATTCTAGCGTAGAATGGCTGTAACACTGGAGGATAACAATGGCACTATATGGTGCTGCTGTCCCCTCCAGTCCATATGGTGCTGCTGTCCCCTCCAGTCCATATGGTGCTGCTGTCCCCTCCAGTCCAGAGAGAAAAGAGCTGCCTCCTTTTTACATGTGACCGTCAGATAGTCTTAATGTGCCCCAGAATTCCGATTTTATTTTTTATTTAATTACTTTAGCTAGTATGCCGTCCCAAAACTGAGATTTGCCTTATTATTGTTACCATTATTTAAAATATTGTTTCTCTTTGCAGCTTTCATTGGTTAAGGCAAAAAAAAAATCAGAAATTGAAGGGGCCACTTGGGAATTCGTGGCACCCCATTATTTTGCCCTCAAAACTGGTAAATGCCGAGGAATTCGGTACAATTGAGAGGTATGTTAACAATGCATATTTCCCATATATCATTTCCTATTTAAAACTGCAGCAGACTTGGTGGTTTTCTTTGCATTTAAAGAAAAACAGTTACAGTTGATGAATATTTCTAGGCAGCTCTTCCAAAGTTTGTAATATTTTAGCTGGCATTAATCAAATTTCGAAATTCAGCTGTTTTTGGATGTGGCTGTGGCTTGTTAATGCTACCACATTTTTTTTATATAATCAAAATTTGAACAATATATACTGAGTGAATGTATCTCACTTATTTTCCACTTATGATTATTTTTAAATTAATTGTTTTTTTATTGCTACCACATATATTTATTTCAGTCTTCAGCTGGGTATTGGGTGAATCTGCTTTCATTTGCTGTCTACTCTATGTTCTGATTGTATTTCAGCTCTATTCAGGATTTTCTGATCTATGTTTTAGATGTGTTACTACAGAGGTGTGCATATATTGTAATGATAGTGTAATAACTGCTAATATAATAAGGTCATAATTAGCTCTTGAAATTACCCGAACAGTTTCTGTTTTCAAATCTGATGTAATACATCTCTTAAATTTGTCTAACTTCTGAAATAATTTTTCATTTTATGTTTTTCAAACTATAAGTTTGTAATGATTACTTTAAATATTGTCCAATTTGATTGCAGTTTTGCTGGCTTCACAGCTCTTAGTCACTCATGCACATGTAAACACATACATACAGATATACATGCACACAGACACAAAAGCATGGGCTTAAACATGCATACAGACCAACATGCACACATTCAGTACTAGCACTCTATACATCCATGATCAGCCAAAGTCATGTCAGGCAGCTGTTGTTCACCCCCCTACACACACACGTACACACACACATGGGAATATACATAGACACTCACACACCCTGTCATACACACAGCACTACATACAGGCTTCAGCATTCTGAGCAGTATAAGGCTGTCCTCTTTACAATGCTTGGATTCCTGCCATTGAAATGTACAGGTACCCCCTAAAAAAGTGCACATCTGCTTAAATAATTTGAGCTTGTCTTACATCCATATTGCGCAACTGCAGGGGAGTGCAAACCCAGAGCCCCCATTCCCACTCAGCCCCCCCATGCAGCCATTCCAGTGTCCCATTACTTGGCTATTTCTCCCCAGTTAAACAACAAAACGAGAGGCTCTCAGTACACTCCAAAAGTTTGTAATTTATTGTAGTAAGTGCTTTCGCTGGAAACAATACTCCAGCTTCTTCAGACTAAAAAATTACATGAAATTATCCACAAACTTTAAAAACCCCACTTAAAAATCACACTTCCAGTGAAATTCAAGAACCAATGGTGATGTCACTCGAACTAATTCCAGTTTAAAGCAACAGAATAAAAACCTGATAAAAATAGTAATTCTAACCAAACGAGATACTATTCCTATGTGAGGAAAGCTTATATTTAATAAATATATACAGACCTATATTGCCTTAGTGTAAACAAGCTTTCATATTATAAATGATTACTATGTTACACAATTAATTAAATAAAAATTAGAGATAGAGAATATGTTTTGGATGCCAAATTTAATTGTGACTCCCAGGGAGTGGTCTACGCAGCGGTCTGTGACAGTTGCGAGGCTTTCTATATAGGGAAAACCGAAAGAAAAATTAAACAAAGAATTTATGAACACCTATATAGCATAAACAACAAATGCCATTACTAACGCCTTAGCAAAACACATTTTGGAATTGCCTCTACATAGGTTCTCATTTGTAGTGATACTAAAAGTAGAGAAGAATTTAAGAGGAGGTCCCTGGGGGTTAGTACTCGAGGAAGCAGAATTAGAATGGCAAATTTGGACAGGAGCCCACACACCACTAGGGTTGAACGAGGCACTGTCAATAAAATGTTTATTAAAAATGAAAGCACTAGTTAGGTAATTGTGTGTAGATGCTCAATGAGTTGTAGTTTAAACTGTGAGTAATGTGTTAGAGCATTTATAAATACACATCACCAAATTAACATTATTATGGTTAGGTGTATAGCGAATCTTATGTGTACAATGATTTTATAATCTAAGATGTTCAGAGAATTTCATTTTATAACATTGTGACTTGCACTATTGTTGACAAGTATGGCGAATTCAATTGTTCATAGTCATTTGACTGTAGTTCGCAATTGTGTAACATAGTAATCATTTATAATATGAAAGCTTGTTTACACTAAGGCAATATAGGTCTGTATATATTTATTAAATATAAGCTTTCCTCACATAGGAATAGTATCTCGTTTGGTTAGAATTACTATTTTTATCAGTTTTTTATTCTGTTGCTTTAAAATGGAATTAGTTCGAGTGACATCACCATTGGTTCTTGAATTTCATTGGAAGTGTGATTTTTAAGTGGGGTTTTTAAAGTTTGTGGATAATTTCATGTAATTTTTTAGTCTGAAGAAGCTGGAGTATTGTTCCCAGCGAAAGCGCTTACTACAATAATTACGAATTTGTGGAGTATACTGAGAGCCTCTCGTTTTGTTGTTTATCTTTATTTCTCCCCAGTTGCCATAAACACTGTTCAGACCTCTGTGTGCATACTGTTTTATGCTTTACTTCTACAATGATTACAAATATTTGGATTTAATTTACGAATTTTATTTCAAATTTTATAGCACGAACACTGATAGACATTTGCTGAACAAAGCAATGCAGCTTTAAAATGAAAGCAGACTTGGCATTAAAACTTCTCTGCCTTTGAAACCCACATTCAAAGAAAATGCATCTGGCCAGTGGGGGGTTAAGTTTACCTTTGGGCTGTTTTGAAATCATACGCCCCTTGCACACATTTTTAGGACCATGCAAAGGTTCTTTGATTCACCGTCCTGATTGTATTACATTGTAACATATAATAATTAAATTATATCCCTTGTATAATACAGCACCACTTGTTAGAATGTGTTTTAAATTTATAGTTTTAAACATCTTTCCAGTAAGCAATAAAACAAAATATATGAACCAATAATGACAACGCTGGCCAGTTCAGAAATTTTCAAACATAAAAGGCCACTCAACCTTCTGTCATTACAATCTACCAATATCAGATCATTTGCACAATCTTTGTAGAAGTAAGTCATCTGAATAATTCCACATTAAAAAGGTCTAGACTAATGAAGAGACTGCTGCTAGAAAATAACTGTATATTTCGGTGTTTCATCTATAAATTCAGTGCCTGCTGCCTTTGAAGAATAAATTGCTCATGTTACATTAAAAAAATGGTGAGCTGGTATATTGTAATAGGGAATAAATGGCAAACGGAAAAACAGGTTCAGGGTTACTAGGCATCTTGTCCAAAGGAGGACATACTCAGGACTGCAGCACCCCACCCCCTTAAAATCCAAACCTACATGCTGTGAGAGTAGAACCTACAGCCTTCATCAAGACACAGGTATACTACCTGTCATTCTAACACTGCTTTAAAATTCGATACCACAATGGTGATACCATTTGCTAAACAAAACAGTTGCACATTTTTAGCAGACTTCGGATGAGCAGCTGTAAACTTCTCTTCCCTTGAAACTCACAATTCCTTGAAAATAAATTCCAACTGCTAACTCTAACTAGGACATTTCACTTTCTCACACATACACCTCAACCTCTTAGTGCAAGAAATCTGGACAAACCCTAAAATAAATCAGGACAGATTATATACATTGCTCTCATGAACTTAGAAAATTGCTAGCATAACAAGATTTGTGTTAGTATGCATTTTTCTAAAGGATATGACGTATAAAACTCAAATGTCTGCATTATTTAGCAACTTCAATCCTTTTTAGGAGGAACATACAAAAATATGGGGCAAAAATCCGGACATTTTGCAAAAACGTGAACAGCTGAGGGGTATGCTACCTCCCTCTTATACACACACACACACACACACACACACACACACACACACACACACACACACACACACACAAACCATACCTCTCAATCTGTTAGCATAAAAAATTTGGACAAAGCCTGTCACCCCCCCCCCCACACACACACACACACACCTCCTGAGAAAGTTGATAGAAGAAGTCTTGCATTGTTATGTATTTTCTGAAGGACGTGAAGCCTTAATCTCAGATGTCTGCCATTATTTTCTAACTCCAATCCTCAATGATTTGCCAGAAAAAACACAATTTTATGAGAAACAAACTGAAAATATGAGGCAAAAATCTGGACAGTTAATAAATATGAAGATACGTATAGACAGGAAATCTGTATTTAAAATAAAGCAGCAAATGACTGCTATTTTCTCCACAGCGTCTGTGTCACTGACATCTTGGACTTACAGTCATGTCGCTCTGTGGCATGGCTGTCAACCTCTTACCTACAGAATAAGGGAAAAATTAAAAAGTAACCAGGAATACTCAGGAACTCTTGTTTTAATATTAGTACTATTAATTTGTGAAGTTGACAAGAGAATGTGAATTAACATGCATTTTTAAAGTAAAGGAAGTTTATGTCTAAATTGTTATAATCCACAGTGACTTTCTCTCAAAGTCATCCATTTTAGAAGGGATTAGGAGGGACAGGAATATTTTGAGCAAAAAACAGGGATGTCCCTGAAAATCAGATTCAGTTGAAGAGAGCCAGTGAATCACTGGAGCCTATATCACTGCTGCTTGGAGCCAAATCAGGTGGTTACCTGCTGCTTGTTGAAGGTAATATTTCTCCAGACACAATTTTTTGAGCGAGGTTGTGCTGGTCTTTGTTTGTTTATTTATTTATTAATTTATTCATTCGTTCATTCAGTAGGCGTTCTGATCCTGCAGTCTCAGTTTCCGAGAAATCCAGGTAGATACGGGCAGAAACGCAAAGAAAGGAGAAACCTTTGTTCAGAGTATCCTTCTTTGTTTTAGATGATTAGAGAGAGCCACATTTCACATCCACCTAAGGGACATTGAGAATTAGAATGCTGGTCACCCAGCAATCTGGACATTGGCTTCACAGTTTTCAATGACAGCAAACAGAATGTAGGCTGCAGAGCCTGATATTAACAGCAGGGCTGCAAGATATAAGTTGAACCACAATGTCTTTCATCACAAAATTCACAAATGTATAAATCACAAGAGTGGTTGCCCATCTCACAAAAATATAAACCAGAATTAAAATCATGCACTTCACCAGTACATCGTCCACAATACTGGTTTTGAAGCGAGCCTGCAGAACCAGAACACTGGTCATCAAGCTTTCGGACATATTGGCCAGAACAGCTGCGCAGAAGCTCAACAGAATTTCAGCCAGAACACTTCTGATGGTTGGTGCAGCTCATGACCACGGCAGCAAAAATGCTGTCTGTGTTGTTCATGCCAAGTCACAATGAGACTGTAACATCATCAGATCTTGTCATCAAGAAACTGCTCCTTACAATGTGGAATACACGGATAATTACAGAACAGTTACTAACAACTTGCTAAAACCTTCACAGCACAGTTGACTTTAACTTGCTTACATATTTTCATTTGACTAATTAATACGATTCAGCAGTATTTACCATGCATATTAGCATATCCAAATTGCTGTAGATGATTGTCACTGATGATATCACACCCTGACCCCATGCGTAAAAGTGGGAATTAGCAGGTTATGGATGGATGAATGGATTATCGTATCTCTCAACTCTCCAGATTCTTGCCTCATATTTTTGTCCTGTCCATAACATTTCTGGTTTTCTGACAAATCATTGAGGACTGAAGTCACTAAATGATATACATTTGAGTTTCAGACTTCATATCCTTCAGAAAATATATGTTAACACAAATTCTGTTATTCTTCTTGCAACTTTGTAAGTTTATAATAACAACAATTAAAATCTGTCCCTGATATTGTAGTTCCTCCCCCCATCATTTTTGTCTTGTCCAGATTTTGTAGTGCTAAGAGGTTGTGGGTGGGGTATGTATATTAAGTTAAAATATGCTTAGCCGTGGCTATGCAACAGTTTTAAGTGTGGAACAGCATGGCTCATGCATTTTTAAGACATAAATGAAGTGCAGCACCTCTTGTTTAATGTACTTTTTAATGAATCAGGAAGAAAATTGGCCACAAGTCTTCTTTTTGAAAGATCATTCAAATACACTATCTTATTATGTAACTTGCCGAGTAAATACAGTGGGCAAACAAAAGCTGAGGAAGTCAAACCCTAAATTAAAGAAAAGAGGCTGGTTAATAGCTCGTAGCCTTAGTCGTGCTCTCACTATTATTGATTTACTGCTGCTTTTATATTTGTAATACTGGAATACTCTGTTCCCAAGGGAAAAATTAGAATTGTGAACTCAGGAAGGAATGGAGTTACTCTCTCTTGCAGTGAATTACCACGCATTGTGCATAACACGTAATACTTATCCAATGGATACTACCACATCAAGATACCTGATCTTACTAAATAATTATAGGTCTCAGATATGTACAGGATACCTTTAAGTTCCACCTAAGCAATGTGGTCAGATGAATAACTCCTCTCTATGTCACTCAAAACCTGTTGCTTCCTCAGCCTGTGTGATACCACTGACAGACATACCTCTTAGCAGTCCCTCATTTTACACAATGTCCCTGATTTTACCCCACAGCCACATTTGTTGCTGTGTCCCTGTTTAAAATGTTTGGTTTGCTGGTACATCGTTGAGAATTAAGTTAGTAAATACAGTTTCTATATTGCCCAGAAAATGTTGGTTGGTGCAAAACATTTTGCTCTATTAACCTTTTTAATTAAATTAGAATAATACAGGGGGACTGTCTGATTTTGAGACTTTGGCACCCCCCCCCCCCCAACATCTGCTTTGCTCAGAGTTATTGAATGGAAAAGTTAAGCGGTATGCTTTTAGGCTGACTGGAGCCCTAGCAGCTCAGAAGCGAGTCACGTTAATTAGAATGCTGGTAGCCACTA
This sequence comes from Protopterus annectens, assembly GCF_019279795.1. Classification (NCBI taxonomy): domain Eukaryota; kingdom Metazoa; phylum Chordata; order Ceratodontiformes; family Protopteridae; genus Protopterus; species Protopterus annectens. The sequence continues at coordinate 110,286,063 of NC_056749.1, forward strand.
TACACACACCCCTACCTTTACCTAAAAACTTGTTACACACATGAACATAAACACCTACCTACCTATTTATTACTTACTTGCATACACACACACCTCTTAAACACTTACACGCACACACACACACACACACACACACACACACACACACACACACACACACACACACACACACACACACACCTCCTTGTCCATTCATCCACAGTCCAAATGTCTTCTGGAATTCAAATCTGCAACACGCGGAAGATGAAGACGTAAACAGTCGGTCTCACAGACACCTGTCACGTCTGTGTAACCGAACGCAAAAAGCGTTCTTAAAGAAGAGTGCCCTTAAAAAAAAAATAAATATATATATATATATTTTTTTATTATTATTTATTTATTTATTTATTTATTTTTTTAAATTAAAAGAAAATTAATCTGCTGGCCAGCCAGTGGGCCTATTGCTGGAACCAGCTCTGATCCTTGCACCTGCCTGCGGACGCCCTTGCGCAACTGTCCTAAGAGAGCATGCAACAAACTGCTTAAGGTGTCTTATTAGCATAGGTACCACCCAGGACCTTCACTGCCCCTTAGCACAGGACCGGTATGAAGCAGTTTACATGTTCATGAATCACATTGGACTTGCACAGTATATAAAGAAACTTGATCCACTTTGCATAGTACACAGCCTGACAATGAGTCCAAGCCAGAATTTTCTATAGTGATTACTCAAGTCAATCATTATTTAACTGTTGGCCTTATTTTGAGAGCGAACCATCTCAACTTTTGCTGGAATTTGATTTGAAGTGTTATGTTTGCAGGCAAATGTTTATCTTTTCCATTATTCACAGGTAGCTGGATGTGTTTGTAGACAGTTGTATCACTGCTTTGTGATCATGAGCCTTAAGTATGACATGAACTTAAGTATTACTGTTTCACTGACCTTGGGACTCTAGCTGTGATGATGAAACTCTTTAGACAAGAAAGAAAAGAGTCATTAGGATGAGGTGGGGGGTGGGGATCTGCACTGACTTTCGGAGCTGGACCCCTGAGTGGGGTTGACAAATATGAGTAAGGATTATCGGTTCCCACTTGGAATGAAGTCTGTTGATTAGAAGGGGTTCTTTCCACCTCCACCTGATATCTAGATAGTATGCCACTGTTGCACAGGTAGGACCTCTCACTGAATTGTCTAACCAAGACTGCTGTTGGTGAACACTAGGCTAATTCACAAAAAAAAATACTTTTTTTATTTATTTATTTTACACACAAGGGGCAGTTGACTGGGCTTTCATTATAGGGAGATGGTTTGATAAGAACTATGACCATCACCTAGCAGTTAACATCCTGCCAGAACTCTCAATTATGCAGAGCCCAAGGCTGCTAATATCAGTGGCAGTACAGTGCATTTGTAACAAGACTAGAGATGTCTCAGATGCTAAAAATAATCCCAAGCTCCATTGAATATGTACTTGGGACAGAAATAAATTCCAAATACCACCTGCTCTACTGTCCACCAAGTAGTATTGGTATAGCTGACATGTAATACATTTCACTTTTATCAGGGAGCCCCTTAAGTCAGACTAAACATCACATTTCACAACTGATGCTTTTCTCTGTTTCCACCGAAAAAAGAAAGGCACATCTTTATTATTTATTTATTTTTTGTAATAAAATAATTATGTGTCTGTCCTGTAATAAAATGTTATGTCTTTTCTTTGAGTAAAGGCAATCTTGGTGTTGATTATATTAAGTGCAAAGGATGCGGGGGGCATAGGGCCTTCCTCCCACATAAAACACTGATTTCAGGCTAATTTTCATTTGTGATCTTCTGACTATAATTTTGTGCATCCAGTATGGAATGTTTAATATGTTTGAAGAGATCCCTGCCAGCCAGTATGTCACTCTGAAAATATGTTAGCGCTGATGTTTTATACAAAAATGCATTAAATGTATGCAGGTAGTTTTCAGCTGTTTGGAGTGTTGCATAGCATATTTTTAGTTTATTTTTAAGTCTGAGCTCAGTAGCAAAACAAAAAGAAAGTGAAAATTTCTTTACCCTGATTGTGCACCTACCATCACCCCCACCCCCATCTTGTACAGACTGTGGCCAAAATGAAAATTAAGAAGTTCTCTTGTCTGACCATTTAAGATCGAGTCTCATATGATATCCCAACAAACAGTGAGCTTTTTCTAGGATTTTTATAAAATACTAGTTACAAGATCAGGAACAGGCATTTGGCCAAAGCAGGTATTTTACGTGGATGAAATGCCCACACCTCTCTTGTGGGAAATGCCCACACTGCCCTATTTATGAGTTTGAGCACCCTACCCTCAGTTAATTATAATAACCTCTGATGATGCCATTACCTGAGACAAATACTTGTTTATTGCAGAAGAAGTAAATGTTTGCGTTTATCCTTTATTTGATGGCAGCATGGAAAAACCACTTTCTGAAGAAGTTTACCTGAATTTCTCTGTTTAAGCATTTAGGATGTGGAGGGGAACCTTTGAGCCCATAAATGGGAAGTTGAAAACGTGTACTTGTAGTAATAAAAGCATCAAAAATGAAAAGTAAACATTCGCCAAGATATGCTGCTTCATAGCTCTCAGTTACCACTAGTTCTGAAACAGTCGATTTTTGAGGGGTGTATATCACATAATCGAAATCCCAAAATATCGAACACCATAAGCTCGAACTTGGAATGTCAAAATATGATAGAGTCAAAAGCTCAGAACACCAAATTTTTTCCCAGGGGAAAAAATCCGCTGTTCCGAGAAACACACACACAGCACAAGCACACCAAAAAAAGTAATCCACACATATACACTTAAAATCCTACTTCTAACCCCACACTAAACCATACATACACTACTATCTATCCACTTACCTTAACCCAAACCCTAATCCTAAGGTCTGTAACTATCGCACACTCACTTTACCCGCTCCCTAACCCTAAGGTCCGTAACTATCGCACACTCACCTTACCCGCTCCCTAACCCTAAGGTCCCTAACTATCGCACACTCACCTTACCTGCTCCCTAACCCTAAGGTCCCTAACTATCCCATTCCCACACTCACCTTAACCCAGTCCATTTGCACACTTACCTTAACGCGGTCCGTAACCTTCGCACTATTGAATACTGTGCAAACACATATGCTAATGCAGAGTGGCCAACTATAAAGTTTCCAAGTGATGGTTTTCGCTGTTGTAACATTTCAACGTTAATGGATTTCGACGTTATAGATTCAATGTTATTGCATTCGATGATATAACATTTTGTTGCTACGATATAGACTAATTTTTTAGCACTCACATTAAGCTCCATGTAAACAATTGTGCAATATTTATTTATATTACAATTACAGGCTCAGCCCATATAAATGCATAATATCATTATACAGTTGCACGTGACAGTTTTTCATTTCTGTAAAATCGCCTCTTGAGACAAAAAAGAAACATTAGCATAATAGCGCAGTTCCAGGGGAGGGTCCTCAATCTGACGTACACAAAATCTGGACCCAGAATACTGAAGATTGTCAAAACTTTACAAGCAAATTTTCTCTAAAGTAAACCCAAGCATGCATACTGGCAGTTATTAATAAATTTCCATTAAGTCCAGATCAGAATTTCTGAATACTTATTTTAGACTCCCGCCTTATTAACCGTGGCTCTCTCATTATCCAGTGCTTATTTCCCAGCTACTTTTAAATTGTCCAGTGCTGATTTTTTTCTTTTTGTTACTGTAGGACTGTCCAGTGAGGATTTTTAATGTACTGGTAGAAACGTACTATCTGTATCCTCTTTATCCCCTGCGATAACTTAGCAAAGAATGAAAATCAACTTAAAAATGTGCAAGAAAACCCTGTGGCACAAGACAACAGCAGTAATCCATGGGCAGCTCTTGAAAGTTTACGGCGGAATAAGAATATAGTAATTCGCCCTTCTGACAAGGGCGGACCAGTGGTAATTATGGATGCAGAGTACTACTGGAGTGAGATGGAGAAAATGTTATCTGACAGGAATGTTTATGAAGTTGTATCTTTGAATGTTGTGTATACCAAGCAGCAACGTATTAATAATACTTGTATGAAAGTCATTGTGTAGGTGTTTTGACTCATGATTTGTCAGAGTACTTTAAAGTGGACAAACCTCTTGTTCCCCAGATGCACGGGCTTCCCAAGATACATAAACACTCAACCAAGCCTAAATTTAGACCTACTATAGCAGAGGCTGGATGGTTCATTGAGCCCATCTCCATATATTTAGAAAAACAACTAAGAAAGATTTTGGATAGCAACTCCATAGTATTGAAAAATACAGAACATTTTTTGAAAGACCTATATAAAACTACTATGGGTCCACAGGGGGAGGTGTTTGATGTTTTAGTCACTTTGGATGTGACCTCATTGTTCACATGCATTCCGAATCAGAAGGGAATTGCTATGACTAGAGCCTGTTTACAAGAAATAGATTTTATTTGTATGCTTGCTCTTAGAAATAGTGCTTGTGCATAATGTGTTCTTGTTTAATGGAGTGCGTTATTGGCAAACAGCGGGTGTACCAATGGGTACGAGTTGTGCCAATTCCTACGCAAATTTACTGATGATGCAATGGGAACAACAATGGATACAGGAAGGGGGTAACTCTCCAGTTCAGTTTTACCGACGTTTTGATTAACTTTTTATTGGATGGAGAGGCTGTGAAGTTGAGTTAATGGAATTTGTTGATGCTTTGAACACCAGTAACTATTTTTTAAAGTTCACATTGAATAAGTCAGTAAAATCCATTGATTTTTTGGATGTGACAGTTATAAAGGTTGAAGGAGGTATTTCTACAAAACTACATAGGAAATAGTGTTATTGCCCATCTTTCTTGTTTAGAACAAGCATGCACCCCCCACACACACATATTTAATCACATAGTGGAAGGTTAAGCCCTTAGAGCCTCTAGGTTGCCTTGAGAAAATACTGACTTTATGAAAGAACTGAATTTTTTGGAGGAAGCTTTTGTTGAACGGGGATATAAGAGACAAGATATAGGAAAATAGGAAAAATGCATGGGAAAGTAATGAATGAAAGGAGAGGTTGTGGTACCCCCTACTTTTCAGACCTTAATAGAGTCAGAAGAGGGGTTCATCTTAATGAAGAAACGGTTCCAGTGGTATTAACGTTTACCAAGGGGGTAGATGAAATTAAGAAAATAATAAGTAGGAATTGTCACATCTTAACTGTGAATGAGAGGACGGGTGAGTTAGTGGGCAATAAACCCAAGCAGAGTTTCAAGAATAGAAATAATCTTAAACAGCAGCTCTGCTACCCTAGATCTTGTGACAGTATAGGTCCATTAGAAGCTGGGACCAGAATATGTGGAGCATGTTTATATTGCACACATGTTGATGGGTCCAGATTCTTTAGGCACCCAGATAGTGGGCATTTATGGCACTTGAGGGTGGGAGCTAATTGTAATACACAGAATATTGTGTATGTTGCACATTGTGTCTGTGTTAAGTTTTACATAGATGCCTTAGGGAAAGGATCAGGGACCACATATATTATGATACGAAGGGGCAGGATTATAGTGCAGTAGCGAAGCACACACTAACAGAGGGGGGGTCACATACTTTTTTTTATTTCAGGTGTTGCATGTACAGTCGCAGAGTAAGAGATTGGGTGATGTAGTAAATGACACTGAATATGTTGAGCTTCAGTGGATCCTGAGATCAGGGGCACATTGAGGGTCTGGTTTGAACGACTGTGTCCCTTTAAAACCTGTTTTAAAAGCTAGGAAATTAAGAAAATAATATTAATTAATTTGGTATGTTTTTTATGTATATTTTTTAATTTATGTATCTGCTATTTATTGTACGAAGGTGCTTGTTACAGGAATGTCAGAAAAAGTAGGGGGGTTATAATAAGTATTAGTTTCCAATTTGTCTGTGATTAATTGGAAGTTTTGGTGGGAATTTACTGAGTTGGGATTGGTAAATTGCACTGAATATTTAGTATTTAAACTGAAGTTGGGGATGTTAAGTTTGTCTGATGAAGGAATGTGTAACATTATGAAAGCGCTTACACAATAAACAACTTTGGATATTACTGAAGCTGTTTGGATTTTACTGAAGCTGTTTGGATTTTACTGAAGCTGTTTGGATTACTGCTGTTGTCTTCTGCCACAGGGGGTTTGTTGCTGTTGGACTATTGGATTTGTTCTCTGTTCCTTTAGGTTTTAACTTTTAAACTTAAAAATGTGATTTACGCTATTGAAGTATGTAAAACTGCTACTAACTACCTAACTAGGAGTCTTCAGACAAGTATCATCTGAAAATTCTTACTTGGATTGTGAGGGGAATAGAAATATTTTTTTACAGATCTCTCATAACCCTCATCCAAGGGTTAAGGGAAGCTTTGAAATTTAAAAGAATGCAAGGAGTTGGTATTATTTAAGTATTTTTGGAAGCATTCTGAAAAGTATGTAGTTGTTTAGATCATTCAGTTTTGGAGGCGCTACTTAAAAAGTCTGGCTAATTTATTTTGTCATAAAATTATTTTAAGTTTTAATCACTCAATCAGCCCTTGTATGTTCTTAAAATGGGAAAAGGCTTGAATCAGTGCATTAGAATAAATTGTTTCTTTATTAAAGCAACGCATAAGCAAATCAACCAAAATGTCAGAAGCTTAAAAAATGTGCAATGTTAAAAGGTCCTACCACACAAATTTTGAAGTTAACTTCCTTTTATCTGTAATATTCTGTTAAATGTGCGCCATGGGTATTTATAAAGTGTAAGTTGTCTCTTTTACCAGAAAAGATTATGAAGGTCATGCATTCATCCTGTCTTGCGCAAATAACAAAATCACTTTATTGATTAGCTGACTTGCAGGCAGTCACCCCTTCCATTGCTGACATCCAATTAAAACAAATATCATGGGACCTTTTTAATTAGCCAGAACTCGGCACAGACTGCAGACATAAAGAGAATTCATCATCTTTCCACATAGAGGTAGGCGGCACAAGACTTCACTGGTCTGGAAAGAAATCAGTTAAGCAGCTGCAGTCATGTTTGTTAAGGGATTTGATTTGCTCGTTGTCAGCTGAGATGGCATAAGGCATTGTTGAAGGTACACTGGATCCAGTAGACAGACAGACAGACAGACACTGGCAGAGAGAGGGAGAGAGACAAACACATACACATACACACCCACACTCAAACATCTACACCCCCCCCCACACACACACACAGTACCCACAAGCTGTGCATTTTTAAAAGAAACAAAACAAATATTGAACTACATATCCCTATGTCTGCTGAGCTGAGTCAGGACCAATGTAATGACACCCTTAAATGAAGGGTCAGAGTAACATAATCACAAGTCTGAATTTACTGTGGTAAATGACTGCAGTTGTGATAAATCTAAATGCTTATATGTGCATATGGTTGGCATACTAAACACGTGTAAAGCAACACCTAAGCAGTAAAGAATCAGAAAAATGTAAGTATGGAGGGCAAGGGGGCCCAAACTCATAATAAAGAACCTACGTACATTGCCCTTGGCCCACATTCAGTACTGATCCCTGATCCTAGAGGGATGAATATGAATCCATAGGTCACCCATCATACTCTGGAGAGGTTTCTGGATTTTATCAGCTGTGCATGTTTATGTGGGTGGAAACAAGTGGGAGAATTAGAGTGTCCATATGAATTGCCAGTTGCACAGCTTTGTTAATGATCTCTAAATGATCCCTGGTGCTGTTGGGCTTACAGTAGCAGTTGAGATCTCCATCCTTGGGGTGGGGGGGGGGGCTTGTAGAGATCACCTGTTGTGTAGTCACCCTGACTGGAGACTGGGGGATAGTGAGAGGAACACAAGAAGTAACTTCTGGCTATTCCAAACTCACATCCCCGAAGACAGCATATGTGTGACTGGGCACACTGCAGCTTGAGGTAATTAGTACAAAAAACAGAAAACAGAGAGCCCTGTACTTTGTAAAGTAGCATTTCATGAAACAAGAATTTTGGTTCCTTTTTATCAATCCCTATGTTTCATTAAAAAAAAAAAAATCCCCGCTAGTATGATTAAAAGAGTTAGGAAATGTAACAAGTCTAATGAGTGAAATTGCATATTGTTTGGCTAAGGTAGTTTTGCCTTACCACATTGTACAATTTCAGATTTAGAATATTTACATGGGAATTGGCCCTGCAAAAATGCTGCTTCTGAACATTTTTGTTACAGTCAATGATGTGTGTCCAGTGGAACTAGTTGAGATAAACAGTAATTTCATGTTTAGCCATATATCTCTAGTGGCTACTGTAAGATGACCCTGGATGCAAGAACCCAGCCTTTGAAACCCCCACACAAGTTTAATATGAGAGAAGTAAATGTATAGTTTCCCAAACCAGCTTTAGGCACCAGTGAAGCAAGAGGTACTGAGATCACCATGCTCAAAGGGTTCCAATCACAGTAGGTCACCTTTGATGTTTTTATAAAGGCTTGTGAAAACAAGAAGGCCCTGTGCTGCACTTTTCTGCAATTAAAAGTTCAGATAAATAATTAATGATAACACTGTTGGGTTAAAGACTCTTAAGAACTAACATGGCTTCTGTCCCTTTAAAATTCAGACTCACCTCTGGCTGCTCTGAAAAATAAATTCAGTCATTATCAACACAGACCAACGTAATTATGTGTCTGCTTTTATCAAGTAGTAGGTTTCCTAATTTCAATTAATTTGCTGGATATTATTTGACTTGGTTAATCTTGAATGAGACCACAGACATATCTCATTTAGTACTGATAACTAAATTCAGATCATTACCATACAGATCAGGCTCAGTTTTGTAAAAAAAAGCATGATTTGACTATTTCAGTAAATCTGCTCAGAGCTCTGTGAATCTTTTAAACCAGATGGGACCCTTTGAATCAGTTAATCATGCAGGGAGGACATTCTGTGTACTAAAACTGACATGTAAATGTAAATATATTAATTATGATGGGGGTCCTGGTTTCTTTAATCCAGCTGTGAAATACCTGATTTCATTCATTTTGCTGGGAGACCCACTAATTCAGCCAAACCTGATGAAGCTTTTCTGACGTTGGTTATCAAAATGATTCCTCTGATTCTGCTTTGTTACTGGATATATCTGCTCCTACTTTGGTTCTGTAAATCAATCCTCTTGGAACTTTCTGAGACTGTTATTAGGGTGTGCACTCCACATTTCAGTTCATCCTACCCGAGCGTGTTTGATAACCTTGCTGTAAGATACTTGGCTTCATTAGTTTTGTTAGACTCCCAGCTCCTTTAATCGTACTAAATTCTCCTCTCTTCCTTTAATCCTGCTGGGACCTTTTTGATTCTTTTCATGTTGTCAGGCCACTGAATCTATTACTTTTGTAGGTCTCCATTGTACTTTTTTAATCTTGATGAGGTTATGCTGTTTTTCCTAATTTTACTTACTCTTTATTTATTTTGTATGTTGATCGGGCTAGTCCAGCTTGGTCTGACCGTAGGCAACATTGCAGTGGCTGCCCAGAAAGAAAAGCTCCATTAATTGAAACAGTAAGAGATTATACAACCCATAGCAAATATAAAGCATAAGGTAAGTACACAATGGTAGTTTCTAGTAATAACAGAATCTTATTTATATGGGATGCCGTATAAATCGTAGCACTTCTTGCTATCATAGCCTTCTGGTATTAGGATAAATAAGATAAACCAGTAAAATCAAGAACTCTTGCTAGTTTAGCAGGTATTGAAAGGTTTGATTTATAGTAATGATTAGTGAGATGGAAAGGGAAGAAATGTAAGAGAAAAGAGGATAACGGGGTAGTACTGTGTACCCCCTCCTTTGGCTCTAGTGATGGGGTCTCGTGACTTTTAATTTTGCTCATGCACACCAAAACTATGTTGTTTACCTTGCTCCGAAGTCAAATTCCACAACTTATCCTCATGAGACACTGTATACTGGAAAAACAAAAACATGGAGATGCCTGGGTGGAGGTCCTTCAGAAATGACGGCGGAGGGAGGGAGGGATCGAGGCAAAGCAGCAACCTATGTAAAGGAGGGTATCAGATGTAAGGTTAGAGAGGAGGAAGATGAGGAAGAGGAAGAAGTGGAATACTTCTTTATGAGGGGTGAGAGAAACCGTATGGTCAGAACCTAGGATAAGTTCTATAGTGGTTAAGAGGTTAAGGGTTAATATTGGATTGATTCAGTGTGTAACATTCCTCTGCACAATACAGAAGAAGTGTAAAACACTAGTGGATAAAATAAAGAAGACCAATGTGTTAAAACTAGTTTAGTTTTATTTATTTATTTATTCATTTATGTTGTTAACTAGGTAAATGTGCTTGGCAAAGCGCCCTTTTCAGTCAGGACACGGGCAGAGCCACAAACATCATCAACATTCAGAAAATGTAAAAGTAAATGTATATGGTCAGTACTGACAGAAATAGCAGGTGCATTCCATTAAAGGCAAACAATGAATTATGATGTAATTGTGTGTTTCAGAACAACACAAATAAAAGGAATTGCAAGTAAGTATTGTGGAGTTACAGGCATGGGAGATGTGAATATGTCCTGATTAGGCTAGGAGATTCCAAGCTGCTGGGTAGAAAGGGAACAGGAGCTGACTAAGTCTTGGTCATGAAGGATTCATATGACTGTTGAACTCTACAGTAAGATGCACCTTTGAATGTGGTGCTAACCAAGCCAGAAGAAGCATGGTTGTCCAGACCAACAATGACCATGCTAATGTATGGCATAGAGTACAAAATAAGGCAGGATCACAAAGACAGTGATGGTTGTAGGGTTCTACTGGCAGTAGGTTGTGCTGCACTGTGGAGAAGGTTAAAAATGAGTTAGGAGATGAAAACAAACTAGGAGAGTAAAGCAGCCATATAATCGGTCAGGGATGCGCTACTCAGAAGTATAGACAAGGGTTTGAAGAAGGAGCAAACATTTGAGGAGGAGGAAGCAAGACATGGCTAGACAAGAAAGTAAAACCAGTGATTAGGGTAAAAGAGAGCCCTAAGGGGCAGGGTATGGAAATGGAGTAGGCAGAATGCAATGAAGGAAGTAGAAAGTCAGCAGTAGAACTAAGGGCAGCAAGAACATAAGCTGGAAAGGAGATGGAGAGAGGTCAAAGGGTAAACAGCAGATTCTTAAGTATATAGCAGAAACAAATGAAGGGTAAATCTAGCCGGAGTGAACAAAATTGAGAAAGACATCAAGGAAGACTATGAATAAGAACACGTGCTGAATAAATGTTTTTTTCAGACTTTGAAAAGGAAAGCAAACCATGGTGACAAGGAAGTAGAGCAGATTATAGAGAACAGTAGATAGACATCAAGACAGAAAAATTCTCAAAACAAATGTCTAATTTTGGAAGGGATGGAGTAAACATTTGAGAAAAATTAGGGGCATCCTTACAAATTCTGAACAGTCAAGAAATTTGCTTCTATACCCAGTGACTATTGAACCATAGATCTCCTGGCTAAGACTTTGGAATGAATAATTTAAAACCAAATCCTAAAATAAATTAATAGGAATTGACTCAAATCAAGCCCAGCATAACTTTAGTCCTGATTATGGCTCTCAGTCACATGAACAAAACTATTTATTTATTTTATTTATTCTTTGTTGACTGGGTTAATCCCAACACATTAGTAGCCTCTTGTCAGGGGTGACCTGAGGTGGTAGTTGTACTACTAGTGAATATTTGGCCAAGGCATTAGGGAACTTTGTTAATAAGACCATAATCATTGTAAATATTATAAATACTCTAAATAATGCCAATACATTGTTCTTAAAGCAAAGGAACCCTCCTTACTATTTTGATAGGTGCTGTGGGATCTTTTGTATCCACCTGAGCTACCATCAACTCAAGCAGATGGGACTTAGTTTAACATCCCATCTGAAGAGAAACACACTCAGGAGTGTAGCACCCCCACTTAAGCTGCAGTGCAGTGCTAGCAACTGATCTTCCTGGGATGGGAATTGAACCCAGAGCCTACTGCATCAAATGTGACTCTGGAGCCTGTTACACCACTAACACTGCATAAGTGCTGCTGAGGATTCAGGCCTCCTAGATGGGGCAGTCTTTTGTGGATATAAAAAGAGTTTGTGATGCTGTACACCATACACTCCTGTCAGCAAAGCATAAAGGAAGTTGATATGAAGAACTTGGTTTAGAAACAATCTTTAAGGTACTGCTACATTCTGGCCTCTCCAGTAATTGTAAAATAAAGGCTAGAATTCCTCATGGTTCACTATTAGGGCATATTCTTTTTTCACTATTTATCAATGACCTTCTCAAGCAGCTAATTTTTCTGAACATTTTCATCAGTTTCATCTGCTCCCGAGCTGATGAAAATGATGCTGATGAAAATGTTCAGAAGAATTTTTATTATGGCTTCCACAAATTTTATGACTGGTTCAACAACAACAAAGCTTATAATTAAAACTAAAAAAAAAAATTCTCACAATGAATAAATAGAAACAAGCCTCACAACTAAATATCACAGCCTCAAAAAATCAACTATCTTGATAGTCTGCTTCATCTCTGACTCACTCTTAAACAAATATAGTTTCTTTTGGCTTTCTCAAGCCATGCATTGGGACATTTCACTCAAATAGCTTTTCATTTTCTGCCACCATTCTTTCATTGTACTGCATAAAGCACAGGTATTACAAATCGTAGCCTTTCGCAGAACGGGTAAAGGTTGCATTTGTAAATAAAATCATGCCTTTACTGAAAACCAAATTGTCGCAGCGCAATATGAGTTTGATAATTCTTTGAGGTGCTATCAGATAATAATTTGTTAAAGGCTTGAATGATACAACCTAAACAGTTTTTTAAAGGTTCAGTAACTCACAGTTTGTTTCAGTCCCATTTATACTGAATATCCCAGCCTTTCTTGTCTATGTTTCTGGCATCTAAAGACACGCTTCTGAAGCATTTCTCCCCGGGCCTCTGCTGAAAACAGGATCTGTGGAACCTAGTTGGACTTTCCCGGTCAACAAATAATAAATAAATAAATAAATTGTTTTAGGCTGTCTTCTTTCAGACTCGTTGGCCTTCTGTTCTTGGACAGACCCTTGCCTGTGTATAAAGCCCTAGCTGTATAACTTACTTGGACAGGCTCCTTCCTGTGTCCCTCTGTGATCCCTTTGCAGTGAGAGGTAAATGTCCCAGTGGCTTCCAGCTTCCATTCTCTTTTATGAGAGACCTGGCTGCACCCATAGGCCTTCTTATTACATGAAAGATCTTTCAAATTGTTGGGACTCCAGTTACGTACCGTGACATGTCTTCCAACTCCACTCTGCTGCATAACATATCGAATCTGTTTGCATTAAGGTATCAGCTAAAAGCAGTAACCTTGAATGTACTAATACCCAAAAGCAGAATATGTTGTCCTAATTATCCTTTTTAATTCTCTTACTATCTTTTGGTCCTAATTATCCTTTTTAATTCTCTTACTATTGTTGGTCCTAATTATCGCTTCTAATTCTCTTACTATCGTTGGTCCTAATTATCCTTTTTAATTCTCTTACTATTGTTGGTCCTAATTATCCTTTTTAATTCTCTTACTATCATTGGTCCTAATTATCCTTTTTAATTCTCTTACTATCGTTGGTGCTAATTATCCTTTTTAATTCTCTTACTATCGTTGGTCCTAGTTATCCTTTTTTATTCTCTTACTATCGTTGGTCCTAATTATCCTTTTTAATTCTCTTACTATCGTTGGTCCTAATTATCCTTTTTAATTCTTTTACTATCGTTGGTGCTAATTATCCTTTTTAATTCTCTTACTATCGTTCTTCCTAATTATCCTTTTAATTCTCTTACTATTGTTGGTGCTAATTATCCTTTTTAATTCTCATCGTTGGTCCTAGTTATCCTTTTTAATTCTCTTACTATCGTTGGTCCTAATTATCCTTTTTAATTCTCTTACTATCGTTGGTCCTAATTATCCTTTTTAATTCTTTTACTATCGTTGGTGCTAATTATCCTTTTTAATTCTCTTACTATCGCTGGTCCTAATTATCCTTTTTAATTCTCTTACTATCGTTGGTGCTAATTATCCTTTTTAATTCTCTTACTATCGTTGGTCCTAATTACACCCTGATTCACACCCTGCAGACTTATAGGCTCAACGTCAAAGCCCTTCAGTGGTTTACATCATATCTCAGTGGGAGGCAACAGGCTGTTATCTGGCAGAATAAGCTCTCCATGCTATTACCTACCACCTTAGGAATCCCACAAGGCTCCATACTTCGGCCACTTCTCTTTTCCATGTTTATTAACAACCTTCATACTGTTATCCCTAACGTCAACTGCATCCAATATGCAGATGATTCCACCCTGATTTGCTCAGCTACATCTCTGGAAGACCTGAAGTGTTCAACCCAGTCTACCTTTAATATCATAGAAAATTGGCTCTCTGAACGTCGATTGTTGCTAAATCCCAAAAAAAACAAAATGTTGCTATTCACACCCACACAAAAATCTTCCACCTTTACCTTCACCATAAAAGCAAAAGATGGGACAATTATCACCCCTGATCCCTCCACTAAACTTCTGGGCGTAATTATTGATAACAACCAAAAATTTGACCTACACGTGAACCAAGTGATTAAAAATATCAATAAAAAACTTGGGTCACTATACAGAATAAAAGCCTTCTTAACCCCTCCTGCTAAGATTGCCATTGCCCGCACACATTTACTCTCAACTCTTCTATATGCCTCTCCCCTTCTCTCCTATGTAAATAAATCTGTTCTTAACAGACTTTCCACCTGTTACAATCACATAGCCAGGTTTGCCACTGGCGTGCCTTTTAGAACACACCACTGTATAAATCTCTTACAACTGGACTGGCTTGAACTTCCTAACCTTATCCAGTTCAACCTTTTGATCATGGCCAAGAAAATTCTTCTATATCCTGATTATACACCTGCCCTAAAAAATATTATCACCCCTTTAAGCAACGCAAGACAACTACGATCTTCAAATAAACTGCTAATTCAAACTATCAAAACCTGTAATGCAGCTGGTGACTTCCTCTTTGCTAACACTGCTGGCAGAATCTGGAACTTACTACCAGCTGAAATTACATTGCTCTCTTCTCTAACTGAATTCAAAATCAAACTTAAACAACATCTGGCTCTAAACTGGCTTTGCCATTGTAACAAGCCTGGCTAACTTCAAACTTCATATTAAGTTATTTGTTTATTCAATTTCACTATTAACCTGCTCTCTCTTTCTATCTTATCTAAGGGTTAATCTTTGTCAATGATATTGTCTTCTATTTTTGCACATATCAAAAATGTATATTGTCTGTTTTTTATTATTGTTAAACTGTTGAAGTTTGTCCTGGAGCTTTTCTTCCCAGGCCTCCGCTGAAAATGGACATATATCCAGTCGGACTATCCCGGTCAACAAATGTAAATAAAAATAAAAAAGTAAATAAAAATAAATTATCCTTTTTAATTCTCCTACCATCGTTGGTCCTAATTATCGTTTTTAATTCTCTTACTATCGTTGGTCCTAATTATCATTTTTAATTTTCTTACTATCGTTGGTCCTAATTATCCTTTTTAATTCTCTTACTATCGTTGGTCCTAATTATCCTTTTTAATTCTCTTACTATCGTTGGTCCTAATTATCCTTTTTAATTCTCTTACTATCGTTGGTCCTAATTATCCTTTTTAATTCTCTTACTATCGCTGGTCCTAATTATCCTTTTTAATTCTCTTACTATCGCTGGACTTTTGCTTATCTCAATGAAAAATATGTACATTTATTTTCCTTCCCTTCCCTTCCCTTTCATAGAGAATGTTACTTCTGCAGCACAGAAAAGGGAAATGTGATGTCAGTAAGAGGAGGAAACTGTAATGCTTGCTACCCTATCATACAAAGAATGCTGTCCCCTCTTTTTCACAGGCTAGATAGTACCAGTTGCTTTCTGTTTAGATTTCAGGATAAGGGAGTGTTTTCCCTTTTGATTGGTAATAATAAAGAAGACCTGCTCAAAAGTGAGACTAGTAGTGTTTATGTCACTTCTGAGTCAAAGTAGGAACGTATCCAAGATATATTTGTTCAGACTTAATGATTATCTGCAAGCAAACTCCAAATATAAATCATTTGAGGATAATGCAAAATTTGTAGGACAACTGTCTTTGCAAACTCTTGCAACATAATACTTATGAAAATTTTCTAAAACTTATTCATATGACCAAAATATGTTGCTTGTAAATTAAGTAGCTGCAACTGATATATCACTATCGTAAGTCTTTGGTGTAACTCTGTCAAAGCCAACTTGTCGCTTTCCCTGCATACTTCTCATTGTTACTATTTACTCCCATCTTTACTAGTCATAAATCACTTATCCATTTAAGTGCCTCTTCTTTCTACTGTGCACCTCCACATAACCGCTTATTGCAACCTTGGAACCATGAAGGTTTCACTACTCAGGTAAATAAACACCTCCATGTTATAATTCTGTATATATTATTATAATCTTGCAACCTCAGCATTTCCCTGATGATATTTTCCCCTCACAATTGTCTGTATAAATGTTTGCTGTAATACTTCCCTGCTGTAAATCTGTTTTTAAATCTATGTAACCACATAACTGTTGCATGTATACTTCTGGTTACTGTATTGGTAACCTGGGCTGAGTCTGTTCTTCTGTGATCAGTGCTTTACTCTGGTCAAGAAATGTAAATACATAAAATAAAATAACATAAAATTACTTACTGAATCACATATATGTGTGTGATTTACATATTTTGTATTTAACTTTTGTGCCTTCTGGCCTGGATCAAGGCTTAAAACAAACTTCAAATAAGCGTCCTTATCCAGTTATCAAATAATTAAATAAACAACCATGGTATAGTGAGCAGCATATAGGGTGACCATCTTGGTATGGTACGAAAGTCTGTGACAACGCATCTATAAGTAGGTCTCTGCCTATTGTTTGAAAAGCCTACTTATGCAAGAGCTAAGTACAATAAGGATAAGTTGGATGCAAAGGAGAATATGTAAGAGCAGGTCATTGGGGGTAGGAGATGAAGAGGAGATATTATTAAAGAGGAGTGGGACAGTGCAGAGCATTAGAGTATGGAATGTTTGTAAATGGGGACTGCAGATGGGGAGTTGGTTATATGGAGTTACTATATTGGTGTAGCATAGCTATTGCTAGGGGACTCCCTGGTTGAAATGTACCGGTACCCCCAAAAAACATTGACATGGGTGTTGTTAGAGCTGCACAAGTGGTTTAAAAGGATAATGGTCTGACTTTAGCCCAGGAAACTCAAAATTCAACAGCAGTTTGTGGATCTTGAAGGGACATTGCAGGGAGGATGAGCATGAATAATACATTGGGATGGAACATTCTGGGTAGATCTTCTTATAGAACCCTGGTGAAGACCATG
Organism: Protopterus annectens; assembly: GCF_019279795.1. Taxonomy (NCBI): domain Eukaryota; kingdom Metazoa; phylum Chordata; order Ceratodontiformes; family Protopteridae; genus Protopterus; species Protopterus annectens. The sequence goes on from NC_056749.1 coordinate 110,303,478, forward strand.
GCATAGAGTGAGGTAGCCAAGCTGTGGTGGGTGGGAAGCTGAGAAGGCATGGCCATTTTTCTGGGTGGGCACAATCTCAATCTACACCTCATGGGCCACCCACCCCCCACAATGTAAATTAGTTGTCAGCATGGGAGGGGGTGGCTTAGGCCAAAAAAAAAAAAAAAAATATATATATATATATATATATATATATATATATATATATATAGATATATATATATATATATATAAAACTTTCATAACTTCTAACAAGATCAGTGCCCATACTGTACCAATGGACGGTCAAAAAATAGATTCCAAATTACAAATAAAGACCATCATTTCAGAAATAAAAAATACATTTAAGTGTAGGTTTATTAACATTCACCCACAGCAGACTATCGTATTAAGATGTGCAAGTTAAAGCAAAACGGTTAAGACACTTTGGCGTCATCAATTCTAGAAGAATAAGCAAAAAGCAAAAAAAAATGGGTTTTGTTAGCAAGGCTGGAAGTCGTCAGCTGCAAAGAGAAGAAAAAACTATATATGAAATAGTAAAGCTTTCAGAACAGTAGGAACATCACTTCTAAAGCAAAATTGCATTTTGGGCACAGAAGCACTAGGAAGACCAAAATACAGCTTGATAGACAGGCTGATCTGACATCTGTAAAAATGTAATAACAAAAATGAACGGCAGTTCTAAAAACACCAATAACTAGTAAAAATGTGCTTATTCATTACTGTGTCTCTTGGATACCATTTACATCAGTGCTAAAATGTAGCAAACTGAATGATGTCATAGATTCATTTTTCCTAAAAGCTGCTATATAGAAATAATCTTACCAAACCATCGAGTATCTGTGGCTGGCAGGTGATTACAAACATAGTACTTTACCACCTGAAGCTTTGTTAGGAGGTATGACTTTATGCGTATGGCATTGGTTATTATATTACTGTAATACTTGGATAAGAAGTTAAATGCATTCACTTCAGTAGATAATGCATTGCACATGTAACTTACTGTGATTGTTATTTATTTCTTTGTGAGATGTCAGAGTTTATTTATTAGATATGTGAGCTGATCTAAACTACACAATTCAGTCATGATAAATGGAAAACAAACTAAGAACATTTTACTGTCTTGGCTAATATCACAAGATACTTTAGTAACCAAGTCACATTTCATTTTAGCATTATTTATTAAATCTATTCAACTGTAACAAAAGGAATAATTTATTGGCAATGATGCATGAAAGTGAATAAATACAAATATCAAAACTCAAGATAATTTATCACAATAGTCATCTCAAGAAGGCATAAAATGTGTTGTTGTAAATGTTAAGACAGACTTTCTTTTTTAAACACCCGTGAGAAATAACCTCCAGTTTGGGGACATGAGCTCTTGCCTTTAGAGTTCTGCTAGGGTAGACCTGCAGAGGGCAAGCTCACATTTTACATGCGAATAACCAGGAGTATTCTGTCTGTGAGACATGATTGTCTTTGTTTTCCAATCTGCATTTCTGAGACCCATTTCATCATTACTGCAGAAAATGAGAAAATAGTTTAATTCTATTTCATTTCCATCCATAGAATATTTATTCTTGGAGGAAACTGAAATGGTGCCTGCATTCATATTAATGTAGAAAATCAATAAATGCATAAGAAAAATCTAAACAAATTCCTTTCACCCTCTGTAGAAGAGCTAGGTTATATAAATTAATTTTAGACACATTAGGCAGAATATTTCCCCTCATTTAAGCATCACCTTGTTTAAAATGACATAAATCCAGTTAGGCAAAAGATGGGGAAGGCTTACTGCAACTTGATTTGTTTAAGGTTGTAAACATCTTTAGCTGTTTTTTTTGTGATTGTTCTAGCCTTATATAAACAAAGTGGTTTTATGTGGTTTGTGTTATTAAGTATAATCTCAGTTTGGCCATATGGTTCTCTGATTCTGTTAATTCATTACAGAAACGAACAGTTACCAGGGCTATGTATTCACTTTCAGTTTGTATATCAGCTGTTACTCATAAGCTTCATAACTGACTTGTTGAGAGGCCAACAAACCAAATAAGGAATATCATTTAAACAAAAAATATTATCTCCAGCCAATACTGCTTTATTATTGAGGTCTGTTCAGCCTTTATTTGCTATGTGTGCCACACCTTCCAGGTTACCTAAATGTAGATACAGGCAGTGACTTTTTAGTATTGTTGTAAAATAGTTACGTTATATTAGTACTTATTATTTTTGTAGTTTTCATAATGGTTCCTGTGTGTTATTTTTAACTGGAAAATGTACTGGTGCCAGGAGGGGCTACTAGGCCAACTGGTTCACATTTATTTTAACAAATACATTAAATGAATGTTGAATTACTAGCTCAGTGTTCACAGATGATACTGCTAACCTGCTGATCCCAGGTCATACTGCTAACCTGCTGATCCCAGGTCATACTGCTAACCTGCTGATCCCAGATCATACTGCTAACCTGCTGATCCCAGGTCATACTGCTAACCTGCTGATCCCAGGTCATACTGCTAACCTGCTGATCCCAGATCATACTGCTGACCTGCTGATCCCAGGTCATACTGCTAACCTGCTGATCCCAGGTCAGATTGCTGTCACATTGATGCTAGGTTAGAATGTTAGCCTATGATCCCTGGGTAGGGTGTCACCTCACTGATGTCAGGACATTGCTCATTGATAACAGGTCAGAATGCCTTCCTGCTGATTCTAGATTAGACCGCTAGCTTATTAATCCTAGATAAGAATGCTGTCCTGAAGTAGTCGCAGATCAGACTTGAAGCTCACTGGTACAAGATCAGGATCATTCTGCCAGTGTTCAGTGATTCCAGGTCAGACTGCTTGTTTGATTCTTAAATCATATGGCTAGCTCACTGATCCCGGGTCAAAATGCCACCGTGTTAACCCTAGATCATACTACTAGCTGAGAGATCCCAGGTCAGAATGTTAACCTGTTGACTCTAGACCACATTGTTTATTTACTGATCTCATGTCAGAATGCTATCATTATGATCCCATATCAGATGGCTAGCTGACTGATCCGCAGGTTAGAACGTTGTCCTTATGATTCCAGATCACATGGCAAGCTCACTGATTCCAGGTCAGAATGCTATCCTTTTGATCCCAACTTAGACCAGTAGTTCATTGATCCCAGATCAAAGTGCTATACTGCTGTTGTCAGCTCAGATCCCAGCTCACTGGTCCAAGATGAGAATGGTTTTCCGGCTGATGCCATGTCCATCTACCAGCCTAATAACTCACCAATGTGGCAGAATCTAATTAGAAGTCAAACATCTTTGCATTAGTAGGGCCACTGGTTTTGGATTAGATTACAGGCCTACTGGATCCACTGATCTGTAATGCCTTAAAATCAAAGACAAGGTTGTAAAGCCCCTGTTACTAGGATAACCTTAATTTACTTATATATTTTTGTATTATTCTATTTAAACAAAGTTATTAATGCTCCTTAAATGGTTTACACTTCTGAATAGTACATACCAAGTGCATTTAGTGAGCATGTCTTTATAATTTACTTAGCAACCTAAGTTATACAATTTCAGGTATATCTGTTTCACATTCCAGTGTAACTACATCGTTAATAAGCCTTGTGTTTCAGCTAGAATAACCACGTGAGAGATGCAACATAACACCATTTTACTTTTATTTTGTAAATTAATCTTCCCAAGATGCATGCATCTTTTGCCACCTCAATAATAAGATAAAAATAATAGGATCATGGGATCATAGGAAGTTACTAGGCGATTGGCCCTGAGGCCCTTATAAGCCTAGCCAAGAGGTTAGCCCATGTTTAGACAAGTCAGCACCCAAAGTCCCTGTCCAGCGGGGTCACAGGTGGAATCCCAGGGGTGTATTTTCTGTTTCCCATCCAGTTATCCAGGTTGTGCTTAAAACGGGATAATGAGCTACTCAGCTTGACGTGGAGAGGGAGTCTATTCCACAGATGGGGGGAGTCTCTAGGACACAAATCTGTCCCACCAACAAGTCCTATTGATGTCACAGACCAGGTTGAGGTCACACGTGCAGGTTACTCGAGTGGAGCTTGACGTGCGGATATGCATTAGTCCCATCAAGGCAGCGTCTGAGATTGCTTTGTATGCCAGACAGAGGTCACCTCTGAGGAGTCTGTATGAAACTGAGTAGAGGGACAGGGCTTTTAGCCTATCTGTGTAGGGTAGATGTTTGAGGCCCTAGATTCTCCTGGTGAGGAACCTCTGTCGTCTCTCCAGCTGCTACATGTGCTTTGTGCGGTACATCCCGATGAGGGAGTTGTACTCAATAATTGGCCTTATAAGGGAAGAATACAGGGATATTATGACCTCCTTGTTCCTGGATGAAAGACCCTTGCTTATGAGGTGGGCCAGAATGCTATGCTAAACAAATTGGTAGTAGATGTGTTTCTACTTCCTGTTTATCAAAGACAATTCAACACCACTGATTCTGCCAATGCCTTTTGGGGTCAAAAAATTATATGACATATTTTGTCAATAGTATTTTGTAACAGAGATTGATGTAAATGAGTGTTTCACTTCCCTTAAAATTCAGTCATCTCAGCTAGAGCTGTGGTGTAGAGAGCTAAAGTGAACCAGGTCTGGTTAGTGGCAAAGGCATCTGAGGCACCAGCAGGGAGGAATGGACATGCCCATCCTGGTGGGGGGTATTCATCTATGCATTCCCTGCAGGGAGATGTGATTTGTAGAATGGAGTAGACCTTGTGTGTAACAGACAAATGCAGGGGCGAAGAGAAAGGGTAGACTATAACTGAATAAAAATCCCCCTGTGTAAGCAGTCAATGGTATGTCCACCCAAGACATCCTTACTTTCTATGCTGGCCTCAACCTCAGAACTGAGAGTCTGGGAGCTGTATGAAATGCTGGTAGGCGTGGTGAGTGATGGAGATACTGGGGTAGCTAGAAAGAATAAAGCAGAAGGGGAAACAAAAAAATATATCCAACCACATCTGAGATGGGGTCCAAGAGATTTCACTTCATCTACATGGGGAGGGGTCCCACAGGAAATATGATTTTTTACCCCTTGCTTCTAGAATTTGCTGATTCCTGGTTGGTGATCTTTTGAATGTCAGAAGTAGACACTGACAAATACAATTTTTGATAAGAAATCTTATGAGGTACCTGAAAGAGTTCTGTACACTAAGGAAATATGAAGTCAGTAAGTGAAGGATGAGAAAATGGCATCTGCCAAATGGTCTTAAATGAGCTGTAAGACCTACGCACTGACTGTATTCCCCCTTCATTTCACACTTATTTTTGGCTCAAGGACAAGGCACTTGTCTTCACATCAGGCCGTAGCTAAGGCAGGCTGTACCACAACTGGAAATGGCAGTCATCCTCCTCATTGCTGGTAGGCTTCATAATATCTATTTTCTTGTTGTAAGACTTTGGAATTGTCTTTGTACCATTTCCTTGGACCATCACTTAATCTGAGGCTATGACTAATGGATGAATATATTGTTTGATTTGTAAAGTAGAGAAGGAGGCATTTTACACCAGTTCTAGTGCAGCAAATGTTATTTCTGAATTGCATATCCTTAATGCAGACCATATAGTGACCTTAATACTGTTGTTAATGTTGTGGGCTTCCCAAATGTTTTTGCAAGATTATAGAAATATGTAATTGTCAATGGCAGTCCAGACACTAAATTTAGAAAGCCACTTAAGTTCTGTACTTATATAGAAAACTAGGGACAATTTTTGTGAACTGTATATGGTGACCTACGTGTCATGTCATGGCCAGTGCCAAAGCAGTTTTCCAAATCAGGCTCTATTATACTATGGATCTTATATTAGTATTTCATTTCAGGGAAGGTATTAATTCTATAATTGATGGAAATTCACAAACAAACTATTTCACCGTTGACAACAAATTTAACAACGGTGGAAGTCAACACTTGCTTTGTAGTTCACAAACACAATGTTAATAGTATATAATAAAGGATTAATATTCAACTGCTGTTGTTGTTGCAAGGAATGGGCAGGTATCTGGTTTATAGATATTTTATTTGTGATTAAGTGATGTATTTTTAACCAGTTAATGTTTCTAAGAGCAATTCAGTGATGGGTTCAGCTTGTAACTTTAGCTGTAAATGTGGCAACTTTGTAACAGATAATTTCCAATTAGTGAAGCTGAGTCTTTGGAGTGTTAGTTAGAATGAAGGAAGAGTATAGTAAGGTGGAAAGGAGAAGTGCTTGGGCTGTATTGAGTTGAGCAGTCTTTCGTAAATGTGGCTTGGATTTATATAATATGCCCAATTTTTTATATAGCGTTGAAGTGACATAATCTATATGTTTGTCAAAAGATTATTTTTGATCAAAGATTACTCCTAGGTGTTTAGCCTGGGAGACTTGTTTAATTATGGTGCTGCTCTTAGATGCAACTGAGATTTCACCTGGACCAAATAGTAGATTACCAATGTTATTATTATCTAGTAATGGTTGAGATTTTTGGTTCCACTCTTCAATCATATTAAAGTTGTTCTGGAGGGTGAGTTGAATCTCATTAAGTGAGCAGATTAATGTGGAATCCTCAGCATATTGTATTAGTGGAAGGAAGTCTGAGAGTGGTTATGAACAAAGGATGGACTGAGGACAATTTGTAAGATATTTGTTAAACCAAGCTGTAATGGTGGTACTAAGGTTTATGCCTAACAACTATTTTAGGAGAAGTTGATGGGATACAGAGCAGAAGGCACAGAATAGGTCTAGGAACATGGCAGCTATAAGGAGATCACAGTTTTTACTTTATTAAATGCCGTTTAGAAAAGATAGGAGGGCAGTTTCTCTACTATATCCTGGATGAAAACCACTAATCATTTTTATCACACTTTTCTAGAGCAAGAACACTCATCCATCTACCTCCTTAACTGAATAAACTACTGGAAACTTCAACAAGGCGTCTTTATTCCTCCCACAGGGACTGCGACGGATTAGTAGACAGATTAAGGAAATGAGCGTTAAAGATGGATGCAATCTTAGAGTCAGTTTCATTAAGGAAGGAGGTGGAGTGGGTTTTTGGTTTAAGTAGCTTGTTTATGCAGGACCAGTAATGTTCTGGGACTGTGCCACTTTTGTTAAGTATTGTATGACAGTAAGATTGCTTAGATGATTTAATAACATTTTTGACTTGATTTCTTAGGGTGGTATACATAGTTTTTCTTTTCATTTTTTCTTCTTGCTTGTTATTTGAGTGGTTTTCCATTTCTTTCAACCATTATTTCTAGTGGACATTAATTGTTTCATATCTGATGACATCCAAATAGCTGTAATGCTTTTAACTCTTTTCCTGTGGATATGGACAATAAAAAGTTTAAGAATATATACTGTTTCATCTAGGGGAAAAACTTTTAAAGGATACCAGTTGCATTTGTTAAGTAAGGTAATAAAGCTGCCCATTTTTAACTCATTCCTTCCAGTACAGCTCTTTTAAGTGTGTACCTTTAACCCCCAGTGGATGTGGCTTGAGCCTTTAAAAAAATGAAGTTATCAACTTACAGTTTTAACAAATACTCAATGACAGAGGTCAAATATCAATAGAATTGTGTTTGCCATCATGTATGTTCCAAGATAAAATATTCTGGTGCCTTGTATGTAACACGGTTTTGGAATTATTAACTCAAATATAAACAAGTAATATTTGACGCCTAGAGGAGCAGTAGGAGGTAACTGCAGAAACGCCTGGTGGTGCACTCGGCTGTAGTTTTAACACAGCCATAGGTAATGCTTCTTTTGATTTTTTTGTTTATCTCAGATTATGACTGCAGGATTATGGTCACTTATAGAATCTGATAGCATTCCACACGTAAGTATACTTGCTATAGTATTAGTAGGTATCCAGTCTATCATATGTTGTTTTCCATAGGTTTTGTTTATTTATATAGATTGTGTCTTCTGTGTCATTTGACAAAACGCACGTATCGGTTTATAATTGATTGTCCTCCACAGGAGGTTAGGTGTTTAGGCCAGCGAATGTTCACATCTCCTAGTACGATTATGGTTTATTTGATACTGATCCAGCAGAGAATCTCTTGCAAGATGTAAATGTTAGCAGGGTTTGGTTGTGGAGGTAAATAGGTTGTGCCATGCAGATCTGACGGTAGGGATTTATACTTAGAGCAGTGAGCAGAAATTTGTCTGGGTCAAAAGAAGGAATTGGATGATTGAGACAGATGCATGGCAAGCTGATTGCAATAAGTAATACATGTACCCCTGCCTTTCTTATATGTCTACGGAGCCTTATAATGTTATATCCTGGCGGCAGAGTTTCTCGGTCTCTTATGTGTGGTTTTAACTGGGTTTCTGATATGGTTACGATATTGGGTTTTTGGAGTACTGTCCAAGAGTGGAGTTTTTTTTCATTTTACTGCAGGTGTTTCTAGCATTTAGGTGGCAGTTTTTATATTACTGTATGTATAGCAAAGTTAAGGGTTGTAGTATTTAGGGCCTGGGTTAGTTTCTATGTCTTCACACAGTAAGAGGAGTTTTGAAGAGGATGGGAAGGAGCTGGATAGCTTTAAGGTAGACTTTAGTAATAGATATATAGTTTTTTTTTTTTTTTGTGGACTGTGTTAGGGATAATAGTTTTGTTTTGTGGTGGTGAGTACAGGTATATTATTATATTCCAGAGAGAATATGAAGAGAAGATTTTTTGTTTTTTGTTTTGTTTTGCTTTGCTTTCTGGCAGGTAGTGTAGAATTGGTTGGAGCTGTTACAATTATTAGTTGTTAGGTAGCAGACAAGCAGGATGATTATCAATATTATGACAAAGATGGTGAGTTACATAAAGTTATTATATTTTGTCAAAGATGCCATGCTTTATATAGAAGGGATTCTGTGTTGTTCCTTTCTTAACCCTGGGGAGAAAGGATAAGGTGACTGTTTAGTGTCGCCTCATAGGATGTACTTTATTTGTAGTACTGTCAGTTGACCACATTTACATCAGGCTCCGCTCCTTTAAATCAGTTTGCACCATTAGTATTCAAATGTTATGAACAAATATTCTTTAGTTACTGTCATCCTGTATTCCTATGTGCACTATACTGCTTCTAACCTCTTTCCTGAAATCCCTGCATCAGTAAACAGACAAGCATGCCCATTAGATCTTCCCTAACAACATTATGCTGAAATTCAACCAATACCTACCCTATTCATTCACATCTTTTAAATCTAATTTTGCTCTCTTAGGTTCATAGGTTCACAGGTAGGTACTAGGCTATCGGCCCAAGGGCCTACGTAAGCCTAGCAAACAAGGTTCCCTGGCTTACGCCACCCAAGAAAGTTATTTTCCTGTGCCACTGTCGAGCAGAGACAAAGAAGTGATCCCCGGAATGTATTTCCTATTTCCCATCCACTCATCAAGATTTTTTTGAAGAGTGCTATTGAAGAACTTTGCTTGACATAGATGGGTAGCCTGTTCCAGTGTATGGGAAGTCTCTGGGACAGGAATCTATCCTTCAAGCATGTCCTGTTTATTGTGGTGACAAGGTTTAGGTCCCTAGAGTGTGTAGCTCGGAGGGATTGGGATTTCTTTAGGTGCAGCATGTCCAACAGCTCGGGGTTTGATTTAGCTTTATATGTTAGGCAGAGATCACCTCGGAGTAGACGATATGCTACCGAGTAAAGCTGGAGTTTTTTGAGACGGTCAGTGTAGGGCATTTGTTTGAGGCAAGTAATCCTCTTTGTGAGGTACTTCTGTGGCCTTTCCAGCTGCTGCAGATGTCTTGTGAAGTACATTCCAAAAGGGGCGTTGTACTCTATAATGGGTCTAACGAGTGTCGAATAGAGGGGAACAATGACCTCTTTTTTCCTGGATGAGAACCCTTTTATGATGAGGTGTGCCACGTAGAAGGACTTCCTGACTATTGTGGTGATGTGACTATCAAAGGAGAGACTACTATCCACCTGGGTCCCAAGGTCTCTTATCACACATTTGGTGTTAAGTAGATTGCTGCCTATGTGGTAGTTCATGGGTACAGAGTTTTTACCAAAGGGGATGACACGGCACTTTTTGGCATTGAGCTTGAGGCCATGGCTCTGACACCAGGCATTTTTCTCAGCGAGGCCCTTCTGTAGGATGTCCACATCATTTGGGGACTTGACTATGGCTCCTAGTTTGCAGTCATCTGTGAACTTCGTTAGCCAGAGGCCTTCTGTGTTAGTCTGTACTTCAGATAGCCACCCTTATTACTATTTGTCATTTTTGTTTCATATAATCTGTTATCCAGACACCTATATCATTTAATTCTTATCAGTTGTAAAATTTGTCCTTGTATGGTAACATCTTTACCATGCAACAGCTTCTTGAAATCTACCCCATGGAGTAACACCCTTTACATACTTATTGTTTCCAGGACTCCTAAACTATACATAACACTAGATAGCATTAACTGTCATGTAATAATTCATTTCAGAATACCTTCTTTATCCTCTGACAACTATGTAAGATGCCTTGGTGTTTCAAAACACCCTTATTATGGGTGACTTTAACTGCCCTTGAATAAACTGGGACACCTGGACCTCCAATGTAAGATTTATTTATTTGATATTTGTTTACCAGGAAAGTCTGACTGAGGTTGTAGGATCCCATTATCAGCAGAGGCCCGGGGAGAAAAGCTCCAAGGTAAATGATTACTATGACTATCTTACAGCAGAATTTAAAAAATATATGCATGCCAATAATTTCATTGGAAGAAATACGCCAGATGTTTACAAAGTTACAGGGAAGAATTTTATGATGACTTGAAAAGGAAAAGGAGAAAGGACAGACAACAAAAGGAGTTGCACAGGAGAAGATAAGAGTGTGAAGAAGGGAAACGAAGTTTGCAATAAGAGTAAGTGGTGTGCGAAGAAAGGAGAGAGGTATGCCCAAAAATTTGTAGACATAATAAATAAAAATTCTCTTGAGCAGTTGGTAAATAAACCAGTATTCATAATCTGATTCTTGCAAATATGGCTGTCTCTGGTACTGCTCCCCTGATATTGCCTTCCCCAGTGAAGTCTGACCATGAAGGTTTGACCTTCTCCTTTAAGCTCACAAAATCGAGTACAATAAAACCCACTGAATGAAAGGACTACAACTATGTCAACCTCAACCTGCTCTGTGAAAGAATCTCAAAATTCACTTATGACTAAGCCTCCCATGACCTTAATACAGCAGCAAGCTTGTAACCAACAGAAGTGTACACAGTGACCCCAGGACACCAAAGTGAAGGAAATCGCCATGCTCAAGTCCAGTACTACAAACAATTTATTGATGTAGTTAAGTAATATTTTAGTACACTATTACACGTTTTTGTACTTTTGCCCTCATAAAAAATAACACAAGGACTTCCTCAGAAACAAAACAGAAAGTGATTATTTCCTTTTCTTTAAATAAATGTGTATAAACTGATGTGTGTGCACTCACATGCATAGAGCTAGCATTCCGTATCAGAAGTAACTACCACAGTAAATTCATAAACATAACACCCTGGTAGTTCACCACCATATATAAACTATACAACAAAAGAAAGAAATCTTAAATCATGTAATAGATCCATACCCCCTCTTTACAAAACTGAAACACACTATTAAGTGCACTAAAGGAACCTAAGAACTTATATTTGCCTTCAGAGACCAGCCTAAGTATAAATCCATTTTTAGCTATGTTAAAAAAGTAAAACACAATACCTTGCATCGCTCTGAATTCGTTCCTAATGGTAGCTTCTATTCCAACCCAATAAGCATTGCCAAAATCTTTGCAAAAAATACAGTGCCAGCTTTACCCCAAAGCCTGTATTCACAGTACAGAAATATCAGAACCCCCTACTCCAGAAATAATTTCTGAAGATCATTTACTAAAAGTGCTGACCAAAACCAAAAATACTTCCTCTATAGGACCTGAAAATATACCTAGTTGCTTAATTGTGTTAAACATATTCTTGCAGATGTACTGCAAGATACACTGAAACTGTTTAACTTTTATTCATTTACTGATTTTGTCCCCATGTGACACACTGCAGTGGTGTTGTCCTTCCATAGGGTGGTGTTACAGTCAACCCAAGTAATTACAGACTTATTGCCATGGAACATATTATAGGTGACCTCATAAATGGTGCTATCAGGAATATTATTAGACTTAATCCCCAGCAGTTTGGCTTTATGAAGAGTAGAGCCTTTCTATTTAATCTAGTAAGCTTCATCGAAAGGGTTACAGTGGCTGTAGATGGTGTTCATGTATTACATGCTATATATCCTGACATGGTCAAGGACTTTGACACTGTTCCCCATACTGATATCATACAAAAGCTACATGCTTTAAAAAGCAACTCATATATGGTACAATAGATAGCAAACTAACTAAGAAACAGAGTCCACACAGTGTGAATTACAAATGTCTCACCAGAAAACATGAAAGTGACCAATGGTACCTTTCTTTTTGGCATTTCTTTCTCAGATCTCCAAACATAGATCCAAGACCTCTAGCTAACAAGGTTTGCAGATGTTGTTAAGTCATTCTATAATACCCAAATACTCTAGAATGAACTGTACCTAGTTAACTCTGTGCACTAAAAATGGGCTCAAACTAAATACTGAAATATACTATATCATTTCTTTTGGTGGATAACCCCTCCACTCATCAAACTGTATAGACAGCACACTGCTACAAAACAAAAAAGTAATGCCTGTCTTTTGACCAACATGTGACAACAGCTGTCTGGAAATCCTTAATTTAACCCAGCTAATTGCCCAAGAAATATCATCAAGGCCTAAAGAGGTCATCACTTCCTTATACTCAGCACTGATCAGGCCAAACATTAAGTGAAATGCCTCCTTTGAGGAGTATCTCACTAAACATTATCAAACAGTTAGAAATACCCCAAAGGTTTATAACCAAAACGATCACAGGCTTGCAATTCCTGAACTACAAGAGATGCTGGAAGCTCTATCATTTTAGTCAGTGTCTTATGGAGTTCCAGTTGTCCGAATATCTTGTTTCTCCGCAAATCACATATCGACATGAGTACTCAAACCAGGGATCTAAATCTTCAGCAATAGAGAAATAAAACAAGTTGGAGGGTCAGGTTTATATCCCAGCTCCTCACAGACCTCTAAAATAAATCTCCCCTACAAGTTAAGCAGGGCAACTAATTGCCCTCCTTTAAACATAACGTAGACGACTGGATGAGTATCCACCAATTTAGCCCTGGAGAAAGATGGTGTGGCCTGAGGGAGAGTGCCAGCAAGGTGTGAATGGTCATAATAATCAGTGGCCTTGGAATGTCTATAAAGCAAGTGGCAAGTATCTGCCTGCCACTCAATTATTGCTGACTGCATACGCAGCTCTGTCAGTGAATTGTGCAAGTCAGCAAAGTTAGACTGCTGTTCTGTGTGCTTTGACTCAGTCCTGTATTGTTGACTGCTAAACCCCTTGACATCTTGTGAAGAACAAATATGTTACATATAATGCATCTTCTTCAGCTCACAATAAGCTTCCCACCTCTCTGTCTTCCTCCTTAAAGACTGAAAGTGCTACCTACCTTGATTGCTTCCTCTCACCTGCAATATGAAGCAATGTTGGCCATTGTATTGTCTCTGAGTTTTTAGCAATACTTTCATATCTTTGAATTCAGAGTTTCAAATTCACTGAAAGTTTCCATACTGTTCAGTGATGTTGGTGGTTGTAATTTAGACATTTCAAGACAAATAAATAAATAAAAATTAGTGGAAAAGAAAAAAAATGGGCAATTTTTTTACAAGACCAGGATTTGTGACTAAATTCTTTAGAATAATGGCTGATGGTACATTTTTTCCTATGAACTATGAAAATGTGAACAGCACTTTTAAACTGACTTTATCCTTTGAATGCAACAAGTAAAGAAGGTTGAGCCGTCTGCGTTAAAATGAGTAAGTCTAACAAGGTTGAGCCGTCTGCGTTAAAATGAGTAAGTCTGGCCTGTAGTTGCATGTGGATAGAATGCAGTAGTGGCCTTCTGAGAGAAAGTCATAGGAATAGCCAGAAACTTGGGACAGGTTAATTCAAGCCCAAAAAGAGAAATTGGCTTGGCTTAAAATGGCCCATAAGCGCAGTTAGCATAGCAGTTATGAAGTTATGAAACAAACTTATCTGGAGCAAGACAAGAATGCAGTAGCCAGTACACACCTTTTGCAGCATTTTAGTTCCTTTATTTCTGGCAGCATGTCATACAGGTGCACAAATATATAATTAAGATAAATCGCTAGAAGGGACAGAAGATACGCATGGAATCACAGAAAGATGATTTCCAATTTCCACAGTGACCATTTTGTGAGTGCTGCCATGTAGAATTTAAAAGACTTCCTTTCATGATTTTAATGGATAACATGTATTTCATATTAAGAAGTACATTATTTCAGGAGGATGCAGAAAGAGAAGATTACAATAAAAAAGGGAATATTTTGCCCACCCTCCATATTGCAAACCAGACTAAAATTATCAACAAAACAGTATAGACAGAGGTATCTGTCTGGGTGAGAAGGGCAGAATGATAGGGAGAGTGGGGCAAAAATTATACAGTTAATACCTGCATAAGGTTCATTTGGAAGATACAGGCAATCACTGGAAAATTATATCCTTTTGTAATTAAATGAAAAATGTTGCAGTTGTAGTAGACACAGTTGGAGTGGAGTTGATGTCACTGTATGTTTTGGAATGTACATATATGCACATGTGTTTGTGTGTATGTGTGTGTTAGCACAAATGCATCTGTGTGTGTTTGTGTGTCTATAGATTTCTCCCCATACGCACTATATTAATTCTGAGCCAGTATCAGCAGCGACACCAAAGAACATCAGCACAGCTTATGATTAATATGCAGGCCTGCGCTATCAGAAGCCCAGGAAGGTTCAACTTGGTCAAATGAACTGGCTAAAAATAAATAAAAGCAGCAGAAGGACTGGCTGCAGGCACACACTGAGGCCTTGTGCTGTAACAAAAAGTAGCTACATAAACAGCAGTGAACAGCTCTCAAATGACATTTTACCAAGACATTAAACCACAACCGCAATGGCAAAAATCTGCATTTATAAATTAATAGTCAGAGCTGGGGAAGCAGAAAAGTGTACCAAACTTACAGCACAGAATTATCCTTCTCTTAAACATATAATTTCTTAGATCCTGACTTTTTATTCATATTTATTTTTAATCTATACAAAAACATTGGTGAACCTAAGTATTTAACTCTTGGTAGTTTACATAATTTGAAGTATACAGTATCCATATATTGAGTGAACACATAAGGTTATTAATGTTAATTAGATGGAACCGAGTATTATGTGAGACAGATAATATTTTGCAGTACTGAAGCAATGGCCTGCATAATGCATTTTTTTCACAGTTTAAATTTGAAAATGAATTGTCATTGTTAGCACAAAATTTTAGAGCATTTTATGGTTATGGAATAGCCAGTGATTTGTGGTACCTGCCTAAGAAGAAGGTATGGTATCTGTCTGAGATACTGTGGATAAGTGTTTAAGACTTAATGTGAGTGAAGCAAGGACAGACAACATTGTAGTCAATCATTTTGTGAGTATTTATCCTCTTCTGATAGGAAAGAGGAATTCAGACCATTGCAGTGACATGTAATAGCAGCAGGATGTGCTGAGCATTCCACATCTTTGGTACAGTCTGAGGATGTGGCATAGTTAGAGAAAATACCAGAAGTACGCTGAGAAAGAATAGCACAGAAAAGCAGGGACACTCATAGTGGTCTGTGGTCTCTGTCTTATTGAACCAGCATCATCACATCCCCAAACTGATCTCAGACCAAAAAAAGACATGAGAATTATAATAAACAGAAGAGCAAAGGGACATATTCTGCTGGAGACAAAAGTATATGGAGAGGTAGGGAAATGTTGAGAAATAGGGACTTGGAGATTTCTTAAACAATGCATACTGTTGTGTGGTTTAGCACTTACAGACAGGAAACTGTTGACTGTGAGGGTCAGTGGCCGTCTGCTACTCATTAATGCAATATATATTTAAATCCAGTGGCAGCAGAAGGCTGTGAGGGTTAGTGACTAACTGTTAATCATTAATGCAATATATATTTAAATCCAGTGGCAGCAGAAGGTTGTGAGGGTCAGTGGCCATCTGCTAATCATTAATGCAATATATATTTAAATCCAGTGGCAACAGAAGGCTGTGAGGGTTAGTGACTGACTGTTAATCATTAATGCAATATATATTTAAATCCAGTGGCAGCAGAAGGCTGTGAGGGTCAGTGGCCATCTGCTAATAATTAATGCAATATATATTTAAATCCAGTGGCAGCAGAAGGCTGTGAGGGTTAGTGACTGACTGTTAATCATTAATGCAATATATATATATATATATATATATATATATATATATACATATATATATATGTATATATATATATATATATATGTATTCAAAGCCAGTGGCAACAGAAGGCAGCCATCAGTCTGTCTGTCTGTTCTGCCTGACTTTTCCAGAAAGCACCTTGCAGCTGTCTTCTACCCACCTACTTTATTTCCACATATCCCCTGCCTTCTTGAATGATTCATTGGGTTGCTGTACTGTTTGCCCACCATTCTACAACCTTCTTGGTGAATTAGCATTTCCCTATGTCCTGACCAGAGCTGCCCCCTTTTGTCCTTAAGACTCAGGTCCATTTGCTTATAAGTCGCTGTAATGATCATACAGACATGTATCATGTTCCCTGTTCTCTGTAGCTCTGCAGTGAATATAGTGCCATGTTGTATAGTGCATCCTCACAGCTTTATAACTATCCTAGTGGCAAACTCTTAGAACCTGTCTAACTGCATGGTCTCCAGAAATGAACCTAGTACCTCATTGTACAGGTAAATCAATGTGTTGAAGACAAGTAAGACTGGATATCCATCTTGTTGTTCAGCCTTGAATTCTGTTGACCTTATCTGTTAATAAACATGTTCTGTTCCTGGCAACTCCCCACTGCAATGACTAGTGTCTCAAGGATTTTTTCCTATTCATGGATTGAAATCTGACCTCTGTCAGTATATACCCAATCTGTGGATTATTGCATCCTATTTGGAGTGTCTTACATTTGCCTATGTTAAAGGTCATCTTCCATCTGTTAACCTAGTTAGCCTAGCCCAAACTTCTTAAATCCCTTTGTGGACTAATCTCTCCCCTACCCCCACTACCATTCCTAGTTTGCTGTGGTCTACAGAATAATTAATCCTCTTCTCCACCTCACTGTTATTATTTGACACATATGCATATAGAAATACATTACAGAGAAAAGATCACTGACTGTTGTAGAACACCACTAGTGAGTTCCTTCCAGTACATAGCTGTCCTCCCAGTACTCCCAGTATTATACTACCAGTTTATCTTTGAATAAATCAATGGCCAAATTCAGAAAGGTTACCAAGAGGTAAAGAGGTGTTCAGGTTCACTTGACAGTAACCTTTTGATATTCAGAGACAGCAGGACATCAGTCCACATGTGCCAGTGCCCTGATGTATTCGTCCAGTGTTGTCATTGATGAACAGTCTGGAGATTAAAGCACTTAGTGTGCCAATTTTATTTATTTAGTCATTCATTTATTTATTTTGGGGGGAGATAAAGTGTGGTTTAAGTTGCAATTTTATCCATTTTTTAATCATTTTCATTTTTAAGACAGTAAATCATGTTATCTTGTTTTTTTAAGTCTATTTTTGAATCCTCTTTTCAGTTAATTTCCAAGGAAGTATCTTGAAGAGTCAAATAAGTCATTCTACCACTGTAATCTTCCCTTATCAAGCCAGTCATCAACTACAATGTCTCCTTATGCCCTATGGTGTGTACAAATCCAGTTATATTGCTCTTCTGGAAAAGCCCCAGAGAATTCTATCCAAGAAAATTCAAAGCCTTAAATCCTTCAACAGTACAGCTGGAGTAGTATGTTTCCCTGTTACTCAGTAACCTACCATGTTACTCAGTAACCCACCATGTTACTCAGTAACCTACCAGCTACTCCAGGTAATCTGTGTCTCTCATTTCAAGCCATAAAAAGACTCAGTTCTGTTTGATCACCTTTTTCTTCACAAAACCAGTAGTTTTAGAAACATCTGCACTCCAGGCATAAATATGCATCAACAACTAAACTAGATTAGCTGGAGAGAGAGGTTCCAAACTCAACATGTTCCATATCTTTAGAATAAGTTACCTCTACAGGTCGAAGTGCTGCCTTGGATACCATTAAGGCTGGTTGTGATGACTGGATGGGTGGACACAAATTTACACCATGGTCATTGTGCTCAGTCCTGCTTTATTTGGGAGGTGATTACTATTAAGTGCTTGAAAAGGGCGGCAAGTACTCTTAGTGAGTATGCTTACAGGGATATATTGTACCTGTGATGATTTGCTTAGTGTTGTTTCTATGTTCCCGTGTTTCTTGCTATACCAGCTACCTAGATACAATGCTCCATCTAGCTACAGATTTAGATGCACAGCATCTGTTACATGAAGTTATTTACTTAAATACACATCACACCCAAAACCATGTACTCAACGGTAAGTTAGTTTTGTGCAAATGAAACTAGCACAAATTTACAGAAAATATTTGTTGCACCCCCATGTGAGAAGCTTTGCCCCCACACCCTGTACTTCATTATTCTCACTCTTAGTTTGATCCATTTCAGTGAAAAAGTAATAACTTTAAAAATAAAATATTACTGTCTTGCTCATTCTTGGACGCCAAGTGATCCCACAGTCATCTATAGAACATATCATTTGAGCTGACACACAGACACACACACACACACACACACACACACACACACACACACACACACACACACACACACACACACACACACACTGACGCATAGACACACACACACACACACACACACACACACACACACTGACGCATAGAGACACACACACACACACACACACACACACACACACACACACACACACACACACACACACACACACACACACACACATATTGCTACAACATGTAAAGAGCAAACAAAAACCGGGAATCAAGAAACATTCTTAAGCAAGTTAAAAATTATCCATCTGGTTTCAAGCACTTAAGGATACCCAGTGTTATGTGTACTATATCATCCATGCGATGGTACTTGATGGTACCAGTGTCATTTTAAAAGAGGAAGTCATCTTCCTGCATCCTGCAGGACTTCTTAACACACTTCTTTCTTGATGTGGCTTATCCTTCGTCCTGCCACACTGTTCCTGCATTTGACTTCCTATTGCATGGTTATACCAAAAGATCATTTTGTAGCAGGAAACTGAATTTACATGCTGCATTTTAAGGAGTATCATATTACATTATCTGGGGCTCCATTTTGCTGGAGCAAGGAGGAAGCTTACTGTTTCTCAGTCTGGTTACACCGATTTCCAGTGACGTAAGAGTTCCTTGCCCTGCATCTAGCTGTATAAGTTACTGTAAACTATGAAACCATGTCATTTGAAGCTGTGTGAGTGTCCATTAGACCTTCCTGCTTAAAAATAAAATAAAATAAAATAAATAATGTGTTAAATAAACTTAAAGTGACACTTTTTTGAGTTAAATAGCTGAGAATGCAGAAAATGCAGCCAGCATTACAGGATTGCAACATAACACTACTCAGGTGTAGAACACAGGAATTAATTTATGTCTGTGTTTCATTGTTGGTTGATTGCTTACAGCAGGCATTTGGAGCAGAGCTCAAGAGTCCTTTTTTCAGCTGTGACACAGTTATTGTGAAGTAAAGCCAGTACATATTGTTCATAGGGAAGTTCTAGGCAATCGGTCTGCTGACCATTTCAAGCCTAGCAAAAAACCCAATTCAAAATTTGCCTCTAGCCTCAAGGAGGTTAAGACAAGCTAGACCAGGACAGAATTTGAGGTTGCCCATAAAATTAACTAGGTTTGCTTTGAGGGTGACATGGGTGCTACTCTGCTTGATACGTAGTAGAAGTTTGTTCCAGGTGAGGGATACGTTGGGATATGAATCTATCATGCCAACATATCTTACTTATCTGCTGATGAAGGGTTAGTTACTTTAACCAAGTATTTGATGTACCATCAGTTCTGCAAAGAAACAAGCGATCAAATAAGGTTGGATCTTTCATGGCACAAAAGGCAGACATATTTCTCCATGGAGGAGTCTGTAAGAGACTGAGTACAGAGAAAGGGCTGCCAGTCTCTCCTGATAACTATGATTTTTGAGGCCTCTGATCACCGACCAACCAGACATTAGGAGTGACCTGACAGAAAAGTGCAATTTGTCAAAGTGAAGGTTGTGCACAAAACATTGTACCATTCCCTTGGCCAAGCTACCACAGTATGGTGTGTAGAGAGAATGCAGTCAGTAATACAACAACAAATCTGCAAATGTGCAAACTATTGATGTTCTTCGTGTTTCACTGTTGCAGTCATTACATTTGTATGTTGGATTTTATGGGTTACCTGCTTGCAGGTAGCCCTCAGTCAGCCTGATTAACAAAGTCTTGGGTCCTGTGTCAGTTGCTGTCCCTTCTTCCATGACGTCAGGTCGCCAGGGGTATAAAACATGAAGCCAATGCCATTACATCAGTCTTTCTTGCCGTGTGGTGCTCAAAGCAGAAGCAGTTCGCAAGTGCCGGTCGGCCGACTCGTGAAATTTTTGTTTTCGAGTTTCAGAACCGAAGTCTTCAACTAAAGCTAAGTACCCCGTTGGGGAAACTTTTGCTTGCTCCTTACCGATGTCAGTAAAAGTTAATAATTGCATTACTTGTGGAAAGCAAATACATCATAAAGATTTTAATTCGTACTGTATTCCTTGCCTAGGCCCTGACCACAACGTACCTTGCTGTCGGTTTTCTGCTTTATTTAATCAGCGCACTGTCGTTGGTATATTTTCGTCTCTAAATTTTGCGGTTCTCGGTTTAATTATCCATAAATGTCATCAGTTAGCCACTGACTACCGGGATTCCAAAAAACGCAAAGATAAAGACAGAGACAGGCCGCCGAGGTCCAAAACTGCCGATAACGCTTCTCCTAAGCCAGTCGCCAGTTCGCCGGTACTCAGTAAGGTGCTTTCGCAGCCCCTGATACCCACTACTTCTGATTCGTAGGCCTCTACTGAGACCCATTCGGAGTCCAGTATGCCGCGAGATGCTTCAACTATGGAACCCATGGATGTCTGTACCTTGGATGAGTCCAAATACCGGATTTGCCCTTATCTACTTATGAGGATTCTGATGCAGAGGACTCTATTCCTTCTGCTTCCCCTCCTGAGGATTTTTCTTTTGGGGAAACCTTACATACTCTAAAGGAGCATTTCCACTGGGAAAGCCAGGATTTTTCTGATTCAAAAAAGAGGCTTAGGGATTTCCTTCTCCTATCTCAGCATAGGCCTTTAGCTATTCTTCATGTATGAGACATTGTTGATGATGCTTTCTCAGAATCCAGTTTGGCCCCTGATTCCCTGCCTCCTGCTCCCAGAAAACCTGACAGATACTACAGGGTCCCTGAGTCTCACAAGTTCCTTTTCAAAAATCCTATTGCAGATGCAGATTACAAATGTAATGACTGCAACAGTGAAACACGAAGAACATCAATAGTTTGCACATTTGCAGATTTGTTGTTGTATTACTGACTGCATTCTCTCTACACACCATACTGTGGTAGCTTGGCCAAGGGAATGGTACAATGTTTTGTAAGGCCCTTCACTGGTCCAATTAAGTAATCCTACAAATTAGCACTATTAAACCATAAGCACTACTTACTCTTATACTCTCTATGATTACCCTGTCCTCTATTGGTCCGTCTTAAATTCAGTTTCCCTATATTACTGTAGCATGTCCAAAGGTCAAGTCAGTGGTTTCCTCTCCAGTCCAGCTGGTGAATCTGGGAATTTTGAGGCAATGTTACAACTGTCTCATGTACACGGACAACCCTCTCCTCCTCCAAACAGGTTTAAATATATGTGAGAGATGCAACTATTTAGCCAAACTGGAGGCTGAGCTCTCTCATCTCAAAACTGGTGTAACCAGTCAGGAGGAGAAGGTAACCTCACACAACACAATTCCAGTATCACATAGTCCCACCACATCAGCGAACCAAACACATAAATACACAAAAACATACTCGGAGGCTCTAAATAAAAATCTACCTAAGCAACAAAGACCTCCAAAGCAGACATCCAAGCAAACGCTACCTCAAAACAAAACACGCACAACACATAGCCCACAAAGTCAGTGTGCCAAACAGCCACAGCCCTTAAGGCTGAATAACACACCTGATACTCTTGTAATAGGTGACTCTATTGTCAGACACACTGACGTCCCGCTCACCAGGCTGAATAAAGAGAAGGTCACGGTGAGTTGCCTGTCGGGTGTTAGGATCCACCACATAACGCAAGCACTCAGGTCACTCCAAAGCAAATACAAATATGACTCAGTCATTGCACATGCTGGTGTGAATGACCTGAGACGTACCTCCCTGGACTACATGAAAAGAGACATAGAGGAGCTCTCTGATCATGTAGCCCAGGCTGGTATGACCCTCACCTTGAGCAACATCTTACCCTCACCTAGAATGATGCCACACTACAAAGACAAAATGATCGATTTTAACAATTGGCTAAAATTTTGGTGTCATTCAAAGGGGATCCAGTGTCTGTCAGCCTGGGATGACATGCTCGACAAGCCACATTGCTTCGCTAGGGACGGCTTGCACCTGTCACCACTGGGCTTTCGGATACTGGCAAAGGCTCTTGCCACCCCCATAGTGCCTTTTTTTAGGCAAGGCTCAAAAGTCAAACCCACCCCCATAGACAGCACAAGGAACAAGAAACTAAGGGTAATGCTGCTAAACGCCAGAAGTCTTAACCTCAAGATGCACGCACTCGAAGCTCTCCTCAGTATGGAAAACATCGATATCTGTGCAGTGACAGAAACCTGGTTCAAGGCTCCAGAGAGCACCCCAGCACTACCAGGCTATACCTCATATCATGCTTTTCAGCCCCAAAACCCGGACCGAACCACAAAAGGAGGTGGAGTTTCCATATTTATCAAGGATATCCACACTTCCAGGTTAGTGGCATTGCACAAAGTATCGGAGACCATCCATGTGCAACTAACAGTGGGCAAGACTGATTTTCAGTTTATAGCATCCTACAGACCACCCTCTCAAAGTCAGGAATCCCACTCGGCTTTCCTGAAAACATTGGAGAACATGAAGATCTCTCCAAACACCATTATATTGGGTGACTTCAACTACCCAAACATTGACTGGGAGCACTACTCAAGCCCCAGCACCATAGTCCAAAGGTTCCTGGAAATTATAAACTCAAATGCTATGGAACAACTAGTCACCACTCCCACAAGAGGGGACAACATACTAGACCTGATCATTACCAACATGGGGACTCTATGCTCCACACCAGAAGTATATCCCTCATTGGTAAGATCAGACCATAAATTAATTTCACTGGATGTCCACATCCCGACCCCACCCCCAGCCCAGAAAACCACAGTGAAAAACTTCTCAAAAGCAAACTTCTCACTTCTAAAAACTGAAGTGGAATCCTTCAAGGCCCTAGGGCCAGTGGAAACTATGGCCCAAACTGCAGAATCCTATATAAACGCATTCTACGGACATCTCCAGGAATGCATGGATCATGCTATCCCAAACAAAACCAAGACCCAATCATCCAAAGGCAGGCGTCCAGTCTGGTGGACCCCTGCCATAAATAAACTGTACAACAGAAGGAGGAAGCTACTACATGATAGAGCAAAATCCCTAATAGGGAAGGCATCTCTGATCAGTACTAGCAAAAAATTACGATCCCTCATAAAATCCTCCAAGGCCAGCTTCGAGAGAAAAATTGCACAGGACACCAAAGACAATCATAAGGCTTTTTCAGTTATGTTAGAAACCTGGGATGCAACTCCCAGACTTGTTCTGAGTTGATTCTAAACGACAAAAAATACACTGAACCCACAGACATCGCCAATATCCTGGCAGACAGGTTCAGTGCAAACTTCTCCACCCCTCCCCCAAAAGAGCAAGTATCTATCCCAGCAGAGGGCTGCCTCCCAAACATTTCTGATGCTCAGGTGAAGGCTGCCCTCTCCAAAGCAAAAAAACACTGCTTCCATGGGACCAGACGGCGTCCCATGTTGCGTCCTACATGAACTCCAAGAGGAACTAATCCCTCAAATAAAACAGCTATACAATCTCAGCCTCACTACAGGATATGTGCCCACAGAATGGCGTACAGCAACAGTGGTCCCACTCCACAAAGGTGGAGCCTCTACGGACCCTGGAAACTATCGTCCCATAAGCCTGACTAGCTTAGTCTGCAAGGCTATGGAGAGGATCATCATGGAGCTCATAAACAAAGACATTGGGGACCTACAGACACTAGATCCTACCCAGTTCGGCTTTGTCAAGGGCAGATCCTGCCTTTTGAACCTGGTTGACTTCTTCGAAACAGTCACCAAAGCCATAGATGAAGGGAAGGTAGTCCACACAGCCTGTCTGGACCTTGCAAAGGCATTTGACACAATACCCCACTCGCGCATCGTAGATAAGCTATCCAGCTTAAATATAAACCCCTATGTCACAAGATGGGTCGCAAACTGGCTCAAAGACAGAACCCACAGAGCCATGTCAGACTCAAAATCGGTTACAAGTGGCGTCCCACAGGGTTCTGTCCTCGGACCACTCTTGTTCGGTATATACTTTTCCGAGGTACAGGCAAACGTGGGAGGACTATGGCTCACCAAGTTTGCAGACGACTGCAAACTGGGCGCCATAATCAACTCTCCAGCT
The DNA here is from genome assembly GCF_019279795.1 of Protopterus annectens. Lineage (NCBI taxonomy): Eukaryota > Metazoa > Chordata > Ceratodontiformes > Protopteridae > Protopterus > Protopterus annectens. The sequence goes on from NC_056749.1 coordinate 110,328,298, forward strand.
GACACAAACATCCTTCAAAAAGGTCTCACAGAGACAGATAACTGGTGCCAGCGCCATGGTTTAAAGCTAAATGCCAAAAAATGTATAGTCATACCTTTTGGCAAAAACAATGTGCCCACAAATTACCACATAGGCGGAAACCCATTAAGTACAGAGAAAGTTATTAGGGACCTGGGGATAGCAATCTCTCCTTTGAAAACCACATTGCCAAAGTGGTTAGAAAGACCTTCTACATAGCCCACCTCATCACGAACGGTTTCACATCTAGATCAAGAGAGGTAATCGTGCCCCTTTATTCATCCCTCATCAGGCCCATCATAGAATACAATGCCCCTGTTGGGATGTACCTTACCCGACACCTGCAGCAATTAGAAAGACCCCAAAAGTATCTCACCAAGAGGATCAAGGGTCTCAAACAGATGCCATATGCTGCTCGGTTAAAAAAACTCCAGCTCTACTCAGTTGCATACCGCCTACTTCGAGGCGATCTATGCCTGACATACAAAGCTATGTCAAATCCAGAATTAATGGACATGCTCCACCTCAGTAAATCTAAATCCCTTAGAGCCACATGCTCGAGGGACTTGAACCTCAGCACAGAAATAAATAGAACTTGCTGGAGGGACAGGTTCATAACCCAGAGGCTCCCTTCGCTCTGGAATAGAATTCCAGTTCATGTGAGGCAGAGCACCTCACTGAATCTCTTCAAGAAGAATCTCGATAGGTGGATGGGGGATCGTAGGTTTGTCCCAGGGATTACTACTGTGTCACTATTAGACAGAGGCACAGTAAACTAAACCTTAAAAAGGGCTCAGTATACTCAAATCAAGGGGTGGCGTAAGCCATACAGAATCAGGCTAGGCTTATAATTGCCTCAGGACAGATAGCCTAGTATGAACCTATGAACCTATGAACCAGAGACTATTTCACAGGTGCCCAAGGGCATTAAGGCTTCTACTGCTAAAAATCCTACCCCTTCTGATAGAGACTCCAGGGCGCTGGATAGATGGGGTAAGAAGGTTTACACCTTGGCCATTAGGGCTTTAAACTGCCAGTTTCATATGTTAAAATGTCAGCAACATGTTATTGGACTGTTTAAACAGAAAGTGATGTTGATTCCTGACTGTGTGGAAAATAAAGAATTACAGGATTTAATGCATTCTGCCAAACAAGTTGGAAAACATACTTTGCAATGTGGTTTTGATTCATTAGTGGCTTTTTGCAGGGCTGCTGTTACTGGATCTGTGCTCAGAAGGCATGCTTGGCTTTAAGAGAAATCTTTGCCTGATCATGTTAAAGCTAAATTGTTGGATGCTCCTTTAAATCAGGACCGCTTGTTTGGCAACAAGGCTGAGGAAGTTCTTAAAAAGATGGAAGATAAAGCTAAATGTATGCAAACTGTTAAAGATTTTTTACAAGTTCAGCCTCCTAGATTTAGTAGGCACTGGCCCTCTAAGAATTGGTCCTTTCCAGCCCCTTCCAGGTCTTCTCAAGCCAAACACAGACACAACAAAAACCCCAGGTTTCAGTCCCAGGGGACTCACAGAACTAAGCAGTGGGGGGCCTCCACTTCCAAGTCTGGGAATAATAAGACTCCCCCCTATGGTAAACTTTCTCAGTGACTTCCTTTTAAAATTTCCAAGCACTTAATAACTGACAGCCCCTAAGATTGCTCTTCATGCAAAGAATTGGGAACTCATTACCCAGGACAAATGGGTTTTAAATATAGTGTCCCAGAGATGCAGATTTCACTTCCACATGTTGCTAACACCAAGTGGGCAGCCGAACCTACCCCCAAATCAGTAGGCAGGGGCCCAAAAACAAGTACTTTCTCTCTTAAGCATGGGGGCTATTCAGCTGGTACCAGAAGAGGAAAAGGGACAAGGTTTCTCCTCGAGACTTTTCCTGGTACCCAGAAAAAACAATTCATGGCATCCTATCCTGGACCTGTCTACTCTAAACACCTTTTTGAAGATTCCAAAATTTAAGATGCTGACTCTTCACCCATTACTTCCTATGCTAGGCAAAGATGCCTGGTTGGCAACACTAGATTTAAAAGAAGCATACCTGCACATCCTAATCAGGGAATCTTGCAGAAGATACCTACGCTTCAAAGCAGGCTACACGCACTATCAGTTCTCTGCACTGCCCTTTGGCTTATCTACTGTGCCCAGGGTATTCACAAAGTGCCAAACTCCAGTTATCGCTTTTTGCAGGCAAAGAAATATTCAAATATACCCATACCTGGACATTTGTCTAATTAAGGCAGAAAGCCAGGACATACTTTTGAATCATCTGGCTTTTGTAAAAAGGGTTATAACATGTCTGGGGTACACCATAAACGAAAAGAAATCACACCTGGTACCCTGTCAACAAATTATATTCCTGAGAGCAAGCTTGAATACAACTTCCCAGATGGCTTACCTCATGCCAGAAAAGCAAATTAATTTGACAACCTACTTCAAACAAGTGGCCACAAAAACCCTGCTATCTGCAAGACAAATACTGCAAGCCTTGGGGTTTCATGGCCTCCTGCATTCTTCTAATTCCATATGCAAGACTGCATATGAGGAAACTACAGTGGTATCTAAAAAGCTTATGGAAAGCCTATAGTGTCAACATTCTCAAGAGCTAGAAACAATGCTTCCTATCATACCTTGCCTATGCCTAGAGTTCCTTTGGTGGGCAGAGGCCTGCCACCAAAACAAGGGACTACCTTTCACACCACCCCCTGCCACCCAAACCCTAACAAAAGATGCATCAGACTATGCATGGGGGGCTCACCTGGCTGGGAAGTACATTCAGGGCAAATGGAACCCAAGTCAAATGCACCTGCATATCAATCAAAAAGAAATGTTAGCTGTACAGTATACTCTGACAGCCTTCAAGGACCACATTCTTCCAGGACAACTAATGGCAAAGAAGGACAACACCACTGTTATGTGGTACATAAACAAGCAGGGGGGTACACATTCTTACCCCCTCTGCAGACTATCCATGGCATTGTGGAACACAGCCTTGAGCTACCAAGTGCACCTACAAGCTCAATTCCTGCCAGGAAAATTAAATACACTGGCAGAAGGACTGAGCAGAAACCTCATGGACCCACACGAGTGGAAACTGGAACCAAGGATTTTCAACATGTTGACAAGCAAATGGGGGAGCCCAGATATAGACCTGTTTGCCTCTCCCCAGAACTACCAATTGGACAAATTTTGCAGAAGGACCCCCGACAAACAAGCCTGGAAAGTGGATGCTCTGTCCTTCAGCTGGAAAAATATATCATTCTATGCCTTCCCCCCTCTGTCTCTGCTCCCCAAAGTACTACTAAAAATCAAACAGGACAAACCAAGGATGATTTTGATTGCTCCAGACTGGCCGTGCCAATACTGGTACCCCCTCCTGTGCAGTGTGTCACAGTTATCTCCATGGCACCTGCCTCAGACTCCTTCCCTGCTGTCTCAGCAGGGGAACCAGATTCTGCACCCTCAGCTTCCAGCACTGAACTTTGCAGCCTTGCTAATTACTTAATCTCTCCTTTACCATCCCTCAGCAAACCTGTAAGGGATATCATTTTAGAGGCAAGGAGGCCAAGTACTAGAAAATCTTGTGCTGCAAAATGGAAAAGATTCTGTGCCTGGAACCAATCTCAAGGGATGAGCACAGCAGCGCCCAGTTTACCTCAGATTTTACAGTACTTAACTGAGATGCTTCACAAGGGCCTGTCTTTTTCCTCCATTAAAATCCACACCTCAGCCATTTCAGCTCATTATAACACAGAACCTCCCCTCTTCTCTCATCCACTGCTCAAGCATTTCCTCAGAGGAGCCAAAAATTTGAGACCATCCAGGACAGCTCCAACCCCAGCCTGGGACTTTAACTTTGTCTTGGAGAAACTCACTCTACTTCCTTTTGAGCCAGCTGCTACTGCAGACTTAAAATTTCTTTCTTGGTAAACAACTTTCCTTTTAGCAATCACTTCAACTAGAAGGGTATCTGAATTACAGGCCCTTATGGCAGTGGAGCCTTTCATCGTCTTTCATGTGGACAGGGTGTCCCTCAGAACCAATCCATCCTTCATTTCCAAGGTAGTTTCCAGTGTGGCTCTTAATCAGTCCATTCATTTGCTAACCTTCTTTCCCAATCCACAGAATAAAGGGGAATGGATACTACATTCCTTAGATGTGCACAGACAACTTAGATTCTACTTGGACAGGACTAAACCTCAAAGGAAATCTGAACAACTGCTGGTGGCATTTGCTGCAGGGGCAGAGGGGAAGGCTATTTCAAAGCAAACCATTTCTAAATGGATAAGCCATTGCATTCATTTCCGCTATAAGAACTATGGAAAACCTATCCCCCAGGGGATCAGACCTCACTCCACCAGGGCTGCATCGACCTCTACAGCCTTTCTCAGAGGCGTCCCTACCAGGGACATCCTAGAAGCTGCTAACTGGAGTTCTGTACATACTTTCACCAAGCATTATCATTTGCCAATTTTCTCTAAATCCAGAGCTGGCTTTGCCACTGCAGTCTTGCAGGGACTTATAGCTGGCCCTAATGCTATCTAAATTCCTCCTCCCAACCATAACTTTGGGAATCTACCCAAATGTAATGACTGCAACAGTGAAACACAAAGAACATAGTACGGTTGTGTACACTTACCATAAATGTAGATGTTTGAGTGTATTCACTGTTGCAGTCCTGGTTACCCTCCCTCCAGCCCCCTAACTTCTTTTGGCTATACCTCTACTTTCCTTTACTATGCTTAAAAGCCTTTTTGGTGTATTTGCTTTTTGTTGGAGGTATATCTTTGTGCCTTCATGTTTAATTGCTTCCCATTAGGGGGGCACCTGACATCTGGGGCAAGAAAAACTGATGTAATGGCATTGGCTGCATGTTTTATACCCCTGACGACCTGACGTCATAGAATAAGGGACAGCAACCGACGCAGGACCCAAGACTTTGTTAATCAGGCCGACTGAGGGCTACCTGCAAGCAGATAACCCACAAAATCCAACATACAAATGTAATGACTGCAACAGTGAATACACTCGAACATCTACATTTATGGTAAGTGTACACAACTGTACTTTGTGTTCACGTTTACAAAATTGAAGGTACAGATGTTTCTCAGTATGGGGTACAAGGCTTAATACAAAGTGAGGAGGATTATGGGAAATAAGTGCATCTTCTTTGAATACAGTTAATGTTAGCGATGAGGTGTTGGGTGACACCTGCTATAGAGCAAAAACTGTGCAGGCCTAATGTGAATTTGCCACATGAAGAAGGGCATGGGTGGTTATTGAAATAGCACTGTAAATTCAGACCTGCAGCAGGGGTAACACACAGTGTGACATCAAAAGGAAGCACATGCCAAGGTTACAGCACTGGTCAAAGTAGCACTAACTTCAGTTCAGAGCAAACGAGTACATTTGAGAGACAAAATCCCAAGACAGGAGTACAAATTTGAGAGTTATGGACTCTTAGAACTACACAAAGGAAAAAGGATCTGGGGTAATTCACATAACGAACTAGCCAGCAGAAAGATTTTTCAGTCTATCTAATCTGCGCAACTGTTGCAGCTATCCACATGCAGAGGCTCCCATGTGCTCCATCATAGCTCTGCAGGCATTCCAAGGTGATTTAACTGTCATAGCTTCTATCACCCATTCTGGTAAATGATTCCATGTGTCAACCACCCTCTTGCTGAAAAGGAACATTATTATGTCAAGATTAAAACTGATTTGCTGGGTATAGCCCCTTCTACCTGTCCGAATCTTCTTTTATAATGTTAGCCCGTCACATTCCCCAAGTCCTTTATTTGCCAGCATCATACCCCTCTGCCTCTTATATTTCAAGTGAAAAAAGACTGAAGTCAGGATATTTTCCTAACCCCTTTCATTCAGATAACCTTGTTGTATGCAGGCTATGTAATATAACAATAAAACACAGTAAAACAAATGCAAATCAAATAAGTGAGTCCTTTTTGTCCTTTTTGTGCTTGAATGCTATTAAACGCATCTTGAGAATCGGTTTATTTGGATCGGGACATACTTCTGCTACAGAAATGGACAATGAGTTTCCAGAAGTTGTGTTGCACTTTGTATTTGCTACAAATAGCAAACCATTATTTATATAGTTTACAATAATAGAAGCTTCCTGTTCCGAGAAAAGCATTATATAGCTTTGTAACAAAATTTGTGTCTGTTTTGCATGATATTTGTAGAACAAAAAAGGAACCTAACTTATAACATTATCTGATTTGACTCATGGTGATCTTAAAATACAGAAGTAGTAAGATACATAACTAAGAAACTCAAGTTTTAAAGAAAGCAAACATCGCGTGCATTCTGGAGTAAAGCAAAGCTTCTAGGGGTTTGGATATATTTTGTTTGTTACAAAAACATCATTTTACTCAGTATCCTAGTCACCGTTGTGGTTTCTGTATGACATGATTCTTTGAACCTTTGAAAAATGTACACAGAAGACAAAGAAAACATGGTTTTATTGTAGTAGCAGTGCAGAAAACAAAGGTCATGGCAGGTAAGTTTTTGGTTGAATGTTTAATTTCATGTGGCACTGGAGGGAAAATGAGTGTGCCCTAATAGCTGAAAGCCTGTAGAGATCAGTGAAGCCACTCTGGCATTATGCATGCAGCAATGATCCCTGACTGCCTCCACTAGTGACGGCACAACGGCACTTACCACTTCATTCTCATATCTGTTCCACTGTCAGTGTTATTTCAATGGAGATCTTTGCTAGGGCGTTCTGATGAAGTTTTGTATTAGCCTTTCCTATGCTAGATTTCTTTTTTCCATAGGAATTCAACCTGAGTAGGATTGTTGTGTTTCTCCATCTTGCAGGATGTCAGCAATGTACTTTTCATCTGTTTGTCTCACCGTAGCAGGTTTGTGGAATATGGATTCTCTGGGAAGTGCTGTAGGCTTATAGTACTGTTCTGGAAGATTGTAATATAAAACTATTTGTTGTGTAAAATTGTGTCTCTACTAAATGCACAATGCTCGCTCCTGAGGTTGCCTGCCTGTTGGGGTGAAGGGTAGAAGATCACACCAGTCCTTATTTAAACATGCTGACTGATTTTGGGAACTCATTTCCATATATATAAGTAGTGCCATTTTAAACTGTTGTTTCAGTAAATATATTTTACTTAAGTTAGATATCAGCCCCATCACAACTAATAATAATAGTACTCATTTGTAAACCAGGTAGAAACATAGTCCCTTTTTAAGTGCGACCCAGGAGAAATGTCTTTTTAAGATTAAGGAAAATGAGAATCAAACCCTGTACCACATGACCTGCAGCTCACAACCTTACTCTTCAGTGCCAGCTGCCAGACAGGCAGGTCTGGTCAAAGCCTGCTCTGATAACAGTGGTTGTGACACTGTAGTGTCTTCTGATTTTTTGGCAGAGTCTTATGTGAAAATGCAGCACAACCAACAGATTTTTTTCTAAAATCCATGTGTGTCCTAGCTTAGACCTCACGTATCTGCTTTGCTATATCCCATAAGCCATTTGCAAGATGTATCTCGTATACCTCCTTGTGAGAGTCACTCTGGTTTGGTGGCATCAGTAGTTAACATTCAGACTTATCATCATTTCTTACTGCATTCCATCTCAGAGAGGTGGGCTTGGCAATATTCATTAGTGAACTGTGATCTCATCCACTGTCTTCTTTTGTAACAGCCCATTTTAAAGTCCATCTAGGATTAGAATCCCAATATAAATCCTTCTCAGATGGAACCTGCCTGGCTTACCCAACTCAACCATGACACAAAAATGGGTCATTGTCCATCATAATCCTTGGGGACCTGTAAGGAGAACAATGTACTTAAACCCTCTCCCTGCTGCTGGGGCCTAGGGGAAGCATGCGCTATGATTGTAGTGTTATGCTTTATATGGGCATAGTTCCATGTCCAAAGTACGTAAACTATTTTTCCACTTGACTTACACCAATGTTTAACCCAGAGAATATCTAAATCCCCTAGCTGATGCCCTGTCTGCTAATGTCAAAAGTCATCATCCTTCGTCTTTTTGGATGCCTTCTCAGTTATGCAAACTATTTCTTCCTAGATCCAGTATCTCCATTACCAGACCCCATCACTTATCCATGTTGCCCATCCCTCTGCATCATAGATTCCTGTACTAGTTTGTTTTCCTGAGAAATATCTCATGTGATACAGGGCAGTACAGTATGTATAGACTGTAGCAGTAATTCATATGCACACAATCCTCTACCTGCTAATAAGACGTACAGTCAGCCATTCCGAGAGCAGGTCCCACAGTTCTGAACCTGGAAAGGGTATGTATTATTTCATTTGAAAAATACGTATATCCATAAGTGAATTACCTCATGTAACCATTAACTTCAGAGTGTGTTGTTTTTGATTGTGATGCTGGGAACTAGACTTTTGTGGTGGGTGGCATTGTTTACTTGTTGGAGAGGATTTCCATTAAATTCAGGGAATTGTAAACCCTGGCAACAGAGCTGAATAGAAGCACTCCAGTGGGCACAAGCAAAGAGGAATGTATTAATCAGGGAAATCACTGCATTCATTTGCTTTACATTTCTGACAAGATTTTTTGTTAGCATGAACAGAACAAAGAAAATTGTAAAAACACCTGATCGAGTTCATTTACCCATCACAATGACACCAGCCATATGTTGTTGTTGTTGTGTCTTTCGCTTATCCCGGTTTGGGGTCGCCACAGTGGAACTCCCGTCTGCTAATGTTTGGTAGTGGATTTTTACGTGCCGAGTTACCAGCCCTGATGCACAATCTTCAACGAAGGCACGCCCATTCACGCACGCCTCCACACAGAAGACGCTCTAGCTGAAAATCGAAGGGGACAACGTCTTGCTATGAGGCGACAACACTACCGCAGCACCACTGCAGAACACTGACACCAGCCATATATGCATTATTTTCCTGTCTATCTTTGTCTGAATACTTAAACTTAATACTTTCTGTATATCTTTGTTGTCATTCTTTCTATGCTTTAACTGACTCTTGATGAGTATTTGATAATATATAATGTAAAACCTATTTTTATTCCAGATGTTTAATGCTGTGTATCATTTGTAGTCTCTGGCCAGTAGCTAAAATTGATCCTTTAGGCTAGGACCACTACCCAGATTGATGGATTTTAAGCAAATAAAACAGCACTGTGATTCTCAAAACAGTGGTACAATAAAGGTAGACAGATGAAGAAAAAAGGAATTAGAAAATCAGAGACTTTTAGGAAACATGCTAAATATATGCAGATTTATACAGCCTAAAGTCTAAAACTTGAAGGGTACACAGTCAGTGATGAGGTACTGAAATCAGATTAATGGGGTACTCTTTATGAATGACCAAAAATAGACAGCCGGTAAGGCAGTGCTGTGAGCTAGGGGAAACAGGAATATACATGGGGAGGTATTGCTTGTGAAAAAGGAAGCTGCTTTTCTTTGTAAAGATGACTGTATATGAAAATGCTAAAAAAAAAAAACACAGAAAACCAAAGGGTTGAACACAGAAGCATGCTAAGCAGTATTTTGTCTTGTAGGTACTGTCCCCTCCCCACTATTTGTGTATAACAAACCTCAAAGTCAAAGCAAAAAGGGAAAAAAATCCTTGCTTTCAGTCCTATCTGCTTAATCTGTCATTTGTCATTGCATTGTTTTTTTCTTCTTTCTTGTCCTTAGTGTATGTTCTCACGTACAGTTAACAAGATCTAACTCGTAGTGTTTTGTGTAGTTTTGCGGACTACATCACTGCAAGGTTATAGGTTATCGGCAGTCCACAGTCAAGCAGGCTAAATGGTGCAGAGTTTGTAACAGTAGTCAGATGAAGGAAGAATAACTTCAACAGCTACTGAAGGAAAAGGGCAGATGTAAAACAACAAAATGCAAATCTTAAGGGCATCAAGAAAAATTCAGGAGAACAACATTATCCAGGAAAAGAGAAGTACAAACCCGAGGGACAAAATCTGAAGATGTGTACAGCAAGCGTTTAATGAGATGCATTTTTTCACAGAAAACTTGAAGGACTAATGATCGAACAATTATAAAACAGATAACAGATAAAGACAGAAAAGAAATTTAAGGATCCATTTTATTCATTTTTAACTTGGTAAACCAATTTAGGTTCATAAGCCCTTTTCGGTGAATACCTCAGGAGAAAAGCTTCAGAAAAATGTACATGTGTAGGATATTGTGCTCAAAAAAATTTTAAAAATAGCAAGAGAGTACACATTCTGTCACGGATGATGTGCATATATGTTACGCTATTATTATATTTTTATGTGGTATGTTTTTTGCATAAAAAAGAAAAAAAAAGTTTGTATTTCTCATTTCTTATGCAGATTTGGCAAACTTAGAGAAAGATACAATTTTTGAAACATAATAGTCATATTTGTCAGATGTGAGCACTTATGTTTCACAAGAAGGAACAATGGCTGTACATCACTGCAATTCCTTTGTCCACCGCATTTGCTCAGCAAAAAAATACAAAAGTTTAAGCAGCAGAGTTTATTCAACAGAATCATTCTAACATGTTACTGTCCATATCTGAAGTTGTCTTTGTTTACAAGACAACAAGTCAATAACTTTAAAACAACAGCTTATTACAATTTCATTAGACAAAGAATTAGCAGAAATAAAATCTGACGACTCCATTCTGTCTGAAAGCCCTTATTTCATTGGCCATCTGCATTTGTGTATGGTTATAAAGAACTGCATACCTCATTTTTTATTTCTGCAGTTTTACATTTATCTCCAAGTCCTGATTTTTTGGCATCTGCTGCCTTTAATGATGAATAAAGGATACGGAGATCTACTGCAGTGAGTTTAGTAAAAACTGTATATTGTATGGTGGGTGGTGTGAGTCACAGTGAAGAGAGAACGGGCTTCTTTGGGAAGGGATAAACTCAACGTTTTATCACTTGGAAAGTACCCATATAACCTTGGGAATGGTACAACAGGCCCAGACCCTTCTGGAAAGTGAAAGCAAGGACTGTTGTTAAGTAAGAAGAATAAGGTACTTTCTTTTCATGTTTATGTATACTGTGCATACCGAAAATTTCAGTTGTGTGTAATCTTAAGCAACTATCTTCCATTTAAAGTTTAAGTACAGGGAGTACCGATACAAAATAACCTCGCCTCTTTAAAACTTATAAACACAAACAACCAAACCAAAAACCCCCTCCAGAGGAAGCCTTAATAGGCAAAAATAATAAAATGAAAAAAAAGGCTTCCACCACAATGAAAAGTTCACCGAGAAATTCTGCTAAAATGTAGGCTTTAATAAAACAAAGAAATAAAAAGCACAAATTGTGCTGTTCAAGTTCATGATCCATTTGCTTTCTTCCTTTGTCTGAAAATCCAGGGCATTCATTTAGCTTTATGGTTATCTCAAATGTGACTACTAACCTCCGCGGAGGAGACATTGTCAACAAAACTGAAAAGAAAGAAAGCAATGCAGCGCACTTCACTGGTGGAATGGCCTGTGCATCGTATGTAGTCAGTTCATGTGCCTTTACTCTACCATCAATCTTAGATATGAGATCAGAGTGGAGAAGTCAGTATTTTATGTTCAGAAACTGACGAATGTTTGGTCGTACATTAGCTGTAAGGGTGAACCAGGTGTCAGAGATGTGCTTAAGTATTTGTTGCAGCTGTGAAGCATACTGCCTTACTGTAGGTTCAGTGTAACTTGTGGACCTACGTTATGATGAAGTGCGATTAGACTACCACCCCCAATGGAATCACATGCAGATAAGTAGTGATCTGTTTTTTTTTTTTTTTTTTGTAGCCTAGCATCATGAATAAGGAAGAAGTTTTAGTTTATAGCAAATGTTTTACTGTTTACTAACCTTGTTTGCAGCAGTTTAAATATATTACAGAAATACAATATCCTGTCCCATTTCAAACCAGATATGTACAACAGACGCATATTTATTGTCCACTTTTTGTTAGTAACAGAGATTACCTTAGACATTTATCAAGCAGAGATGCTATGTTTTTCTTGCTGGGATGTAAGATTAATCTGGGGACAGTACAGAAATCTTCTGAGTTTATTGTTCTGGGTCCACATTCCTTCATTAAAAGCAGGGAAGAAGAAAGGGTTTAAAACTGGATCTTTTCAACACTTCAACACTTGTGACTCTAATCTTCAAAAGGACTTGATTCCATTTTACTTTGTAAGTTATATAGTGAAGAAAGTATTTGATCAAGTTTAGGTAACCAGTGGCCATATCAAAGTGGAGCCCCAAGTATCATACGTGCAGGTGTCTGACATCTCAGAAAAATCAAAAAAGAACATTCTAGTGGTGTGGCCACTTTCAGTGGTACACAGGATGTGTATAATCAAGAATGTTTACCAAGGTGTCACATTGCAATATCCCATATGCTAAATCTGCCTTGAGCCCTGGCAGGTAAGCCATTCCGTGATGTGGTTACAGAACTGTAGCTGAGTAACAGAAATTATCCACTTTGTAGGTGGACAAATCCTTGGTTCAGTGGTATTATTTTTCAACTGTGCCTTCACCCTTACCTTTAAGGGTAAAAGCCTGAGAGGGTCATCTGATTAACTGACTTTTCTTCTTCAAAATGTTCGACCTTGAGAGAGATTCACTGACACCTGATTCAGTACTGGGTAGTTTTTTATAAATCTCTTTAAAAGTGCAAAGAATGAGGTAGGTTCAGTGACAGTAGACTTCATTTATAAATGTTAGGGCTTGGGATCAAAGTTCAGCACCTTAAAGGATTCTAAAATTTTAATAATTAATCCAAACTCTGAAAGAACAGTTTCAGTAATAACATAGTGTGCATACTTCAAGAGCCTGGAAACTTCTGAATGTGTACCACAGGAGAGACAGGAAGTGAGTGGGGTAGGGTAGAACTAACATGGGCTGGATAATAAATGCAGATCCTTCACAGAAAAGTCTGCTCTGCGCAGTCTTTGCCACCGAGACTTAATTAGAAACCCAAGATAGTACAGTAACTGGATTGCAGTACATTGCATTTTTGCCCCACTTGTCTGCTCTGAGCAGTCTTTGCCACCAAGACGTAACAATTGGAAACCAAAGATACTACAGTAACTGGATTGCAATATGTTGTTGTTTTGCCCTGGTAATATAGTAACTGGATTGCAATATGTTGCTGTTTTGCCCCAGTACTACAGTAACTGGATTGCATTACATTGCTGTTTTGCCTCAGTACTATCGTAACTGGATTGTAATACATTGCAGTATTGCCCCAGTTGTCTGCTCTGAGCAGTCTCTGCCACCAAGACTTAACAATTGGAAACCCAAGGTACTACAGTAACTGGATTGCAGTATGTTGCCCCAGTACTACAGTAACTGAGTTGCAGTATGTTGCTGTTTTTCCCCAGTACTACAGTAACTGGATTGCAGTATGTTGCTGTTTTGCCCCAGTACTGCAGTAACTGGATTGCAGTATGTTGCTGTTTTGCCCCAGTACTACAGAAACTGAGTTGCAGTATGTTGCTGTTTAGCCTCAAAACTATGGTAAATGGACTGCAGTATGTTTCTGTTTTGCCCCAGTACTACAGTAACTGGATTGCAGTTTATTGCTGTTTTACCCTTGATCTAAATAATGACAGAAGAATAGCATTTTAATACAAACGAGATGGGGTAGGGAGCAGGATCAGATGCATGATGCACACACCTTCCTAGATATGTTACACAAAACCAGTCACTCTGTTTTGCAGGTTATGCTGACATGGTCAGAGTGTCACATCATTGAGATATGAGGTATGTGGCACAGTGGATAACACTGATGCCTCATGGCAAGAGGTTCCCCAATTCGATTCACAGCCAGGGTGTCTTCTGTAGGGAATCTGCATGTCCTATCTGTGTTCATGTGGGTTTCCTCTGAATGCTCTGGTTTCCTTCCACTCTCCAAAGACATGCAGTAGGTGGAGTGGACATTCTAAGTTGGTCATAGGTGTGAGTGTACATGTGAGTGTGTGGTGTGGAAGAAATACCGTGGCAGAGCAAGCCACCCGGTAATGTAAACCTTGGATCTAGATGATTGTCACTGTTGAAGTGACACCCAACTCCATATCCAAAAGGGGAAAAAGGGGTTGTGGATGGATGGATGGATTTAGAACTACATATAGCAACAATTTGTATTCTAGCTGCTAGAAGATGAAATGTTTGCCATTTTATTACAATTTCCATTTCTGTCCTAATTAGGTAGATTTTCTTGTATGTGGAACTGCTGCCCCATACCTACCAGTGGCTTGGATTTCCCCCAAGGATTGGAATCCACCAGTTAGCTTGCAATCATTTGATGTAATGTGCAGGTTACACTTCCCTGCTTCTGAAATGTCAGTGGCAAGAGACCCTGAAATTCTTCCCCCACAGTCAAAGGCTGAACATGTAGTGATGGGCGGCATCCTTACTTGCATGTAATATGACTGCGCACTGGTTCATATAGTGAAAAAATACAGAGGACTAGGCACCTTCATGTCCCTTCCCCTTGGAAAGAAATCTATGATAGCCATCTCAGTCCTTCTGCTGTTGCCTAGATGTTTGGTAGCATAACTCCACTGCAGTGTTTTTTTGTTTGTTTGTTTTTTAATGTTGTATTTCATTTATTTATTCTTTTAGCAGGATCGGTAATGGTCCATTTTCACTTGGACCCTATTTTAGTCATGACCTCTTCCCTGAAATCTATATTAGTAAATACTTCACATTCTTACTAACCTAACCTCTCATCTTACTATCTATACTTTTTAACGTCTGTTCTTTCACCACTCTTTTTATTTCCTAGAATAGAAGACTACACTTCTATACTGATTGTCATATTTAATCATTTTTTTATTTGTTTTTATTATTACATCACTGTGCCTCCTCATGCTTTATTATCGAATGTATGCCATTATTAAACTGTTTCTATATATAATTTAATTACATTTGTACTAGTGTTTTGTTTAACGTTATTTAACTCTCTGGAGATTTTATCCCTGGGCCTCTGCTGTAAATGAGTATTTATTACCCAGCCAGACTTTCCCGGTAAACAAATGCCAATAAATATATATATATATATATATATATATATATATATATATATATATATATATATATATATTTTTTTTTTTTTTTTTTTTTTCCAACCAGTGGCCTTAAATAAATATATATATATATATATATATATATATATTTTTTTTTTTTTTTTTTTTTTTTTTTCAAACAGTGGCCTTGGTATGAAAGATAAGAGAAAAATCCAGGTTATAATAATTCAATCAAGTCCCATTTTATTGACGGAGAAATTCAGCAAAGTTCACACAAAAGAATTACAAAACATACTTTCTTGATTTATGTGGGGGCAAGCCTCAAACCCTAACATTCTAACTGAATGTAATTACTTCTGAGGCCCTCTTGGACAAAGGGGTAACTTTGTTGAAGTGTCATATCAATGTAACAGGAGTCAGTTAAATCACCAGTTACACAAAAATCTACAAAGACACAAGGGTACCTTGCAAACTCCACATAGACAGTAACTAGATGTGAGAAAGAAATCTTAAACACTCAGCTGTCATGATGTCCTTTATGCAAAATCTTTGCCTTATTAGTAAAATGTGTACATGATACCTCCTATCAGTAACAGAAGAGTAAGGACTTCGGTAGCTGGCTTCCTATCTGCAGGTTAACAAGGAGCCAGAAGAAATCACTTCATGGGGTATTGTGATGTAAAGAAAACACTGACAGCAAATTAAATTATATTAAGCAAGGCTGAGGTGCCATTTCTTTGGAGTCTGCATGTTCTCCTCATGTCCGTGTAGGTTTTCACAAGGCTCCACTTTTGTCCCACATCCCAAAGACATGCTGTAAGTCAAGTGGCAGTCCAATAAACTGCCCGTAGTGCATGTACTGTATGTGTGAGCGCGCGCATGTGTGTGTGTGCGTGTGTGCGTGTGTGTGCACACGTGTGTGTGTGTGCATGCGTGTATGCATGCGTGTGTGTGTGTGTGTGTGTATGCCTGCGTGCGTGCATATGTGTGTGTGTGTGTGTGTGTGTGTGTGTGTGTGTGTGTGTGTGTGTGTGTGTGTGTGTGTGTGTGTGTGTGTGTGTGTGTGTGTGTGTGTGTGTGTGTGTGTGTGTGTGTGTGTGTGTGGTGCAATGGATTGGCATCCCCATCCATGATTACCTACTCTGTGTTATGTCCACTGAGTGCAGGGTTAGGCTGTGGCCTACCTGCAACCCGAAAATGGATGAAGAGAGTAATGTAAGAATTAAGCAATGAATGTTAATATTTACCCGAAGTTTAAGGGACTAGAAAGGTAGGATATAATGCAACTTTTTCCATCTCTCTTGTGGCAAACTAGCTTTGCACTTGTTGCACACCTTTATAATTATCAG
Source organism: Protopterus annectens (assembly GCF_019279795.1). Lineage (NCBI taxonomy): Eukaryota > Metazoa > Chordata > Ceratodontiformes > Protopteridae > Protopterus > Protopterus annectens. Next base: position 110,344,691 of record NC_056749.1, read on the forward strand.
GTGGTATGACACAACTAATGTAAAGTGATCTGCATGACAGTTCACTGTCCCTCACTTCTCAGATGAGATATTGCCCACTTACATACAGCAATATCCATAGGTACAAAAAGTTTGGATTACATGCATATTGGGTTGATTTTACTTTGTATAGCAGGTCCACTCAGTCCATATGTGTGTATATACTGTGTGTTATGTATCTTGGACAAAAAACTAATCAGCTTAGATGGTTCATTCTGCAAAAAAGTTACAGCAGCATGAACATTTCAACAACAAACACTGATAAGAGTCAAACAGGAAAAGAACTGGATCAGTCCGGTAGAGCAGGTTCTAATATTTTAGCTGCATCAGCACTGGAATTTTACTCAGTAACACGGGCATTGTCTAGTAGCATAACAAATGACTACCCAAGGCATGGCACTCTTTAAATCCACAGTTGCATTCTGTGTGTGGACAACAACACATAGCTGGGATTAGAAGAAAGGATGAATAACACTCCTTGCTTTAATGGATAAGCGTCATTTCTTGTCTAATGCTGTAGTGGTAGGTTTCTGTGAGCAATAAATATAAAAACTTAATTCCAGTGCAATGATGAGGCTTAATCCAAAGGCACACAGGCTGGCATGAAACCACCCATGTATTGCCTGGCATTTCTTTTCAGATACATGTGTGTAATATATTTTATTGTCTGATAAGAGATCAGTAAACATGAAAGAACCTACTACACCACACTATATAGTTGGTGTCTTAGCTTTACAAAATTCATGCATCTTTGTTAAGGTTTCTTCATAGTCATAGGCAGCCTGCATTTCTAGCACTTATCTTTCTCTGCTTCCCTATAAGCCTTACCTCTTGGGGCTTCCCTGTCAGTTGCAGACCAGTGCTTTGTTCAGACCATGCAAATCATTTCAAAACCATCTTCATCAGTGATGCATGTTTACTGCATTTAAAGTAAACTGAAATGATTCTGTCATTGATGTTCTTCATTCCACATTGCTGCAGTCCTAACTATTGGGGTAGTCCGCTGTCCAGTCGGCCCGAATACCAAAGTATATGGCTGACGTCGGTCAGGGCGCATTAGACTGACGTCAGTACGTCATGGTACTAATGCGCATGACCGACGTCATATCCCCAGTCTTTTTTGCCGCATGGTCCGATGCAGAAGCAATTTTGCGAGTGCAGGTTGGCGTTCTGAAAGTTTCTGAAGTCAGAGTTTCAGACCGAATCAAAGTTGGCTAAGTACCCCGTTGGGGAATATTTTGGTTTTTCTTGCCTCAGTATTTAACCGGATGTCAGAAAAAGTGAATAACTGTATTTCTTGTGGGAAACAGATACCTCATAGGGATTACCATACTTTGTGTATACCTTGTTTAGGGCCTGAGCACGACGTTGTTGGATGCCGCTCTTGTGCTAGATTTAACAAACGCACTATTAAGAGAAGGTTAGACTGTGCCAGGTTAGTGTTTGGGAAGCGTTGTAATTATAAAATGCCGCCGGATGCTCCGCCCGCTTCGGCCAAAAAGCGCAAGGACAAAGCAGCAAAGCCTAGAGTGGAAGAACCGACAGTCCCAGACGTCGGTTCTTTAGAAGGCCCAGTGGAGCCGGAGGTTCTGCCAGGAGTTTCTTTGGAGTCTCAGGGAGACTTTACTGTTACAGGATGTATCCTCTCAGGAAGTAGGCCAGGCTGAGGGGCTTCTCAGGTGGCTGTTCTTCCCTCTCTTCCTAAGGTGGTTAGAGCCTCCCTTCTGTTTCCAAGGCTTCTTTGAGAGGCAGGCCAAGTTTAGCTTCAGTGGGGGTTTCTCCTAGTGCTTCAGGGTCTTTGCCTAAGAAACATATGCTTAAAATGGCAGAGGATTTGATTACTATGATTAGAGGTTCTATGCCCCTCCTGATAAGAGGCCTAGGGTGGAACCTGAGTTTGAGAGTTTTGAGCAATGTTCGAGGCTTCTGAGTCTTCGGCTGAAGACTTGCAGGAGTATCCTCCTTATTCTGATTCTGATGTGGATGATTCTACTCCTTCAGCTTCTCCTCCTGAGGATTTTTCATTTTCAGAGACTCTGCATTCCATGAGGGAGCATTTTAAATGGGAAGGTCAAGATTTCTCTGATTCCAGGAAGAGGCTTAGGGAATTCTTGATTTTACCCCAGCATAGGCCTTTAGCTATACCTCCTGTTCTGAATGTGGTGGAAGATGTTTTTGCAGAGGCTTCCCTGAATCCTGATTCTTTGCCTCCTGCCCCAGTTAAACCGGATAGGTTCTATAGGGTGCCTGAAGCTCATAAGTATCTTTTAAGAGTCCTAGGGCAGACCCGAAACTGTCTCTCAGGGGCCTAAAGGTGTGAAGGCCTCTGTTGTTAAAAATCCTGTTCCTCCTGATAAAGAGGCAAGGGCTTTGGATAGATGGGGAAAGAAAGTGTATACTTCTTCCACTTTAGCCATGAGGGCGTTGAATTGTCAGTTTCACATGTTAAAATATCAGAATTATCTCCTTTCACAATTGAAATCTAAGGTGGATGCTCTGGCAGAAGGTATTGAGTGTAAAGAGTTGCAGGATTTAGTTCATGTGTCTGAACAGGTGGGTAAACATTCCTTGCAGTGTGGTTTTGATGCTGTGCAGGCCTCCTCGAGGGTGGCTGCCACTGGTTCTGTTCTTCGTAGGCACGCCTGGTTGAGAGATCAGAATTTAGCTGAGCATGTTAAAACAAGGATTTTGGATGCTCCTTTACAGTCTGATGTGTTGTTTGGTTCGCCTGTGGAAGCAGTTTTAAAGAAAATGGAGGACAAGGCTAAGTCTATGCAAACTGTTAAGGATTTTTTGCAGGTCCAGCCTCCGAAGTTTAGTAGAAATTGGCCTACTAAGGGATGGACTTATCCTGCTTATGATTCCCAGTCTAGGGGTAGGTCTAGACGTGGTAGGGGCAGAACTCAAGGTTCTTTTAGGCCTAGGACAGGGAGTTCCCCTGCTCAGACTTCTGGTGAGGGCAGGGGTCAGTCCTTTCGTAAGCAGACCCAATGACCTGCCTTTTCAGCTGCCAGTACATTCTCGCCTGGCAGCACCTTTGGGAGGAAGGCTGTCTCTTTTCAAAGAAAATTGGGATTTAATTACCCAAGACAGATGGGTTCTGGATATCATTCACCACGGTTACAGGTTTTATTTCCATACCTTGCCTCCTTTCAAAGGCATGCCAGACATTCCTCCTCTACAATGAACAGAGGCTCACAAGCAAATTTCTCTGTTGCTCCAAATAGGGGCCATTCAGCCAGTTCCTGTGCCAGAAAGGGGCCTAGGATTTTATTCTCGCCTGTTCCTAGTACCGAAGAAGGGGAACACGTGGAGACCAATTTTGGATTTATCTATCCTCAACACTTATCTGGACATTCCCAAGTTCAAAATGTTGACGTTACAACAGCTTTTACCTCTGCTGGGCAAAGATCACTGGATGGTAACTTTAGATCTCAAGGAAGCTTACCTTCATGTGCCTATAAGACTAAGTTGCAGGAAGTATCTGCGTTTCGAGCTGGAAATTCTCATTATCAGTTCTCTGCATTGCCCTTTGGCTTATCTACTGCCCAGAGTATTCACAAAGGTTCTGGCTCCAGTGATAGCTTACTTCAGGCTAAAAGGAATTCAAATCTATCCTTACTTGGACGACTGCCTGATTCTGGCTCAAGAAAAGGAAGACCTTCTACAGCATTTGGAATATGTCATAGCAGTGCTAAGATGCCTAGGGTATTCTGTGAACGAAATAAAGTCCAGTCTAGTACCCTCTCAAGACATGTGCTTTCTGGGTGTGAGACTGAATACAGCAGCCCAGATGGCCTTTTTAACCCCGGACAAACAAAAGAATCTTTCCAGTTACTTCCATCAACTATCTCTTCAGTCCGGGCTGACTGCAAGGACAGTCCTTCAAGCCTTAGGGTTCATGGCATCTTGTATTCTGGTGCTTCCCAATGCCAAACTGCATATGAGGAAGCTGCAATGGTATCTCAAAATGTATGGACACAGCACTGCCAGGATTTGGACACTGTCATTCAAATAATACCTTGCATTCAAAAGGAATTTTTGTGGTGGGCTCAGGAATGTCACCTAAACAAGGGACTCTCTGTGACCCGGCCAGAGGCGAGTCAGATTCTAACGACAGATGCCTCAGACATTGCTTGGGGAGCTCATCTAAATGGAAAGTGGATACAAGACAAGTGGCCTGCCAGACTACAGCATCTACATATCAACATGAAAGAGATGTTAGCAGTCCAGTTTGCATTAATGGCTTTCAAGGAGTTACTTCTTCCAGGGCAGGTGTTGATTCTAACAGACAACACAACTGTCATGTGGTACATCAACAAACAAGGGGGAACACATTCTTACCCATTGTGCAGGCAAGCAATGATTTTATGGGAGACTGCGCTCAGCTTGCAACTAACTCTTCAGGCAAGGTTTCTGCCGGGAGCACAGAACTCCTTAGCAGATGTATTAAGCAGACAAATCATGGATCCCCACGAGTGGAAACTGGATCTTCATGTATTTCAAAAATTGACAGTGTCATGGGGAACTCCAGACATAGATCTGTTCGCTTCTCCACTAAACCACCAGCTGCCAAAGTTTTGCACAAAGAGGTTTCATCACACAGCTTGGAAAGTGGATGCTCTTTCTTTCAGTTGGAAAAATCTTCATGTGTATGCTTTTCCACCTCTGCCTCTTCTACCAAAGGTGCTTCTAAAGGTCAGACAAGACAAGCCAAGGATGATTTTAATAGCTCCAGATTGTCCTCGGCAGCACTGGTACCCATTACTGAGGAGTCTGGTAAGGAAGCCTCCATGGCCTTTACCTTTGATTCCACACCTGTTGTCTCAGAGGGACGGTCATCTGCTCAATGTCAAGCTTCACTCTCTACATCTAACAGCCTGGCATATTCTGTTTTGAAAGACAGCAGGTCTCAACTTCCTCAACAAGTTTTAAATGTGATTATGGAAGCCAGAAGACCTAGTACAAGGAAAGTGTACGCAGAAAAATGGAAGAGATTTTTATTTTGGAGTGCAGCAAACAATTTGGAGATTTCTGAGCCTAATTTGAGTGTGGCTCTTCAATATCTTACTGAGTTATTGGACAAAGGTTTGTCTTTCTCTTCCATTAAGATTCATGCTGCAGCAATTTCAGCTCACTATGATTGTGACCCACCATTGTTTTCGCATCCTTTGTTCAAGCAATTTCTTAGAGGGGCAAAGAATATAAGACCCCCACGTAGAGCTCCTACTCCTGCTTGGGATCTCAATTTTGTGTTGGAGAAACTTACTCTACAACCTTTGAGCCTCTTGCTACTGCTGAATTGAAATACTTGTCATGGAAGACTGCTTTTTGTTGGCCATTACTTCTGCAAGAAGGGTTTCTGAGTTGCAGGCCCTTATGGCGGTAGAGCCTTTTGATTTTTCATAAGGATAGGGTATCTTTACGTACTAATCCTTCCTTTATGCCTAAGGTGGTTTCTAGTGTGGCTTTAAACCAAACTATTCATTTGCCTACTTTTTATGCAGATCCCCAAAATAAAGGGGAAAAGATTTTGCACACTTTAGATGTACACAGGCAATTGCGTTATTATTTGAGCAGGACTAAGGATTTTAGGCAGTCTCAGCAGTTGTTTGTTTCTTTTGCTTTGAGTTCGCAGGGCAAGCCTGTGTCAAAACAAACTATTTCTAGGTGGATTGGGTTTTGCATTGCATTTTGTTATTCCCATCATGGCAAGGAGATTCCAGCTGGGATTCGGCCTCATTCCACTAGGGCTACTGCCACTTCAACAGCATTTCTAAGGGGTGTGGCAACTAAGGATATTTTGGAGGCAGCTACTTGGAGTTCAGTGCATACTTTCTCTAAGCATTATCACCTTCCTCTCTACTCTAAGTCTAGGGCTGGTTTTGCCACAGCTATTTTGCAAGGCATGTTGTCAGTTCCTGCTTCCTTATGATTTGCCAGCCTCCCTTACCTCTGCTTTGGGATTCTACCCAATAGTTAGGACTGCAGCAATGTGGAATGAAGAACATAGTACAGTTTTGTACCTACCATAAATGTAGATGTTCGAGGATCCACATTGCTGCAGTCCAATTTACCCTCCCTCCTTCCCCTCTGTGTTTAGGGGTGGTTGTGTAGGTGAGGTTATATTCTGGTAATTTTGTATATATTGTACATATTTTTGGTGCAGGTATGTTTGGAGTTTTTGGTTTTGGCCTTATCTTTTCAGGGTCTTCTGACATCTGGGGCAAGAAAAGACTGAGGATATGACGTCGGTCATGCGCATTAGTACCCTGACGTACTGACGTCAGTCTAATGCGCCCTGACCGACGTCAGCCATATACTTTGGTATTCGGGCCGACTGGACAGCGGACTACCCCAATAGTTAGGACTGCAGCAATGTGGATCCTCGAACATCTACATTTATGGTAGGTACAAAACTGTACTTTTCCTCAATATTAGGGAGAGGAATACAAGGCTTGTCACACATAGGCAGACAGCATAACTGTGTAGCTCTCCTGATAAATCACCAGTGTGTGTATGCCTGTCTGAATAGGAAGAAACCAGTCAGAAATAATATCACTCCATAACTTCCATACATCACACACACACGCACACACACGCGCACACACACGCACATACACGCACAGACACACGGACACACACACACACACACACATGCATACACACGTGCGCGCACAGACACAAGCACACACAGACACACACACACAGATGCACACACACACGCACACACATGCACACAGACACACGCGCACACATGTGAACAAACACACACGCGCACAGACACATGCACACACGCACACACAGACACACACACATAGACACACACACACATACCACGCACGCACACACACACACACACACACACACACAGATGCACGCGCACACACATGCACAGACACACACACACACGCACACACACACACACACACACACACACACACACACACACGCATGCACACACACACGCACAGACACACACACGGACACACACACATGCACAGACACACACAGACACACACGCACAGACACACAGACACACACGCACAGACACACACGCATGCACAAACACGCATGCACACACACACACACACACACACGCACACACACACACACCACGCACACACAAACGCACATGCACGCACGCACACACACACTCACCCGCACGCACGTGCGCGCGCGCGCACACACACACAAAGTGTTGCACAAGCCATAGTGCTGGAGACACAAATTAAAGCTACCTGTATGAAATACGCAGTTTAAAACAAATTGTTGTTGTGCCTCCTTCTAAGTAGTTACGTAAACAGACACCTTACCTGAAACACTGACGGACAGCTTCCAAGATCTGAGTCTGTTGGCTGATCCACTTTTCACAGATTTACTGTCAGAAGTTCTATAATCAGAATCCTGCTGGGTTAATATTGATCAGATTGTGTGCCCATCAGAGATAACAGCAGCTCACCAACAATCTACAGGGTCAATAATGCAGTTGATTAACTTGTCTCATAGGATGCTTCTTTGACAAGAAAGAAAGCTTTGCTAACCCCATCCGTAATCAAGAAGGGCATATGTATCGACTCACAGAAAACAAACTACTTCATTTTGGAGCAATAATGTAAAACAAAGCATACACAGTGCACGTGACTAAAATTTTATACTATAGCTAAATCTGAATGTGGGTGTTCTGTTTTAATACAGTACACTGTGTAATGATATATTTAAAATATGTAAACTGCACAGTATATATAGAAAAGCTTTACACACTATAGAAATATGAACATATTTATTAATAATTTACATATTTTATGATGCAGGGTAGTTCAAGGTACAAGCCACCCAGTCATACTTCAAACACATGTATCCAAAACATTTTTAATCAGAATACACACACTAACAGTAATCCCAACACTCAAAAATCATTAGCACCACTTCTTATAATGAGGTGAGATTGTGCTATACCTCACAAAAAGGAAATATTATTTTCTCAGAAGTTAAAAGGTCTTCATTTAGAAGCTTGTATGCTTATGGGGTAGTGAATCAATGTATCAGAATTTTAGTTGTTCTACATAAATTATACATATATATATATATATATATATATGTCTATATAAGGGTGTGTGTGTGTTCCACGCACTTGTGTGTCGGGCAGCTTAACAGCTTAAAGCAGGGGAGTAAGGCTATGAGATGCCTATACGTTTCATTCTGTAGTCCAGGGTTTGATTCCTTCAGTCTCCATTTGCACTCTGTTGAAAATTTACAGAAATGTATGTGTGTGTGTGTGTGTGTGTGTGTGTGTGTGTGTGTGTGTGTGTGTGTGTGTGTGTGTGTGTCTGTGTGTCTGTGTGTCTGTGTGTGTGTGTGTGTGTGTGTGTGTGTGTGTGTGTGTGTGTGTGTGTGTATGTGTGTTTGTGTATATGTGTGTGTGTGTGTGTGTGTGTGTGTGTGTGTGTGTGTGTGTGTGTGTGTGTGTGTGTGTGTGTGTGTGTGTGTGTGTGTGTGTGAAGTACATCTAATGCAAAGAAAAATCCACCAAAACACTATCAAATTAATATGGTTTCAATGAATTAATAAACACTAAAACAGAATTAAAAAACAGTATTTTTGCAGGGGAAGCTTTCTTTAACCCCTGACACTTATATATACTAACTCTGAGATCACATAACAGTGGGTTAAAGGAGAATTTCCTTTTCGCCAATGAATGCTGATCTTGGCAAAACACAAACTGCTTGGAAACATTGTATGTAAATGGTTCAAATTCATACATTGCACAAATATAGCATCCTGCAAATGCTCATATATATACATCTTATATCTTATCTAACATCTTTAGATGAAGATTTAGCCCTGAGTAAGAACTATTTATATGCACACCCTGAAAAATGATATTTCTCCTTAAGATTGAACCTGCAAGTTGTCAAAACTTTCTCAGATGATAGAAGAATGTCATTTGGTCTTGATAAATGTGCAAAATCAACTTTTAAAGCAGGAAAGCTGCAGCGCCAAGAAAATATCAGTCTGTGACAGGAATGTGATATAAAGGAACTTGAGCAAGAGGGAGGTATAAATATCTGGGAACTGATGAAGGATCAGCCATAAAACATGAACAAATACAAATAAAATTTAGTAAGGAATATTTTAGAAGACTAAAATTAATACTAAAAACAGCTCTGACATCTAGGAACCAAGTCCAAGCTACAAACCGATTTGCTCTTCCTTTTCTAACTTAAGTTTTGGGGTGAATGACTGGCCCCAAAAGGTATTGAATCAGTTGGACAGGAAAACAAGAATAATGCTAAACGTTCATCAAATGATTTATTAAAATCAGTGTATACCAAGATTGTATATTTCCCAGTCTGAGAAGTGTGCCTCCTCAAAATTGATCGCATGTATAGATCTACAGTCATATGACTGCATGCATATCTGCTGACCTTAGAAGATTCAAACATAGAAAAACTTTTAAAACATTAGGAGAACAAATCTGAGTTGACCTCTCTGCTTAGCTGAGCAGAAGGATATTGGTTTCAAGTTGGAATGAAAATTAAACCAGAAGGAGACAAAAATTAGGCAACTGAATGCGCCAAAAACAAAAAAAAAAGAATATAAGGTGAAGGATTAGATGAGAAGGCAAGAAATGTGAAAAGGGCAAAAATATAGTTGCAAGTACAGAAAACTTCTGGGACAACCTCATATTGATCAGGATCTGATGCAGGAATGGTTAAGGAGAGATGAATTTAAACCAAAAGAAAAAAGTTAATATTGGCAGCCCAGGATAGTGGACTATATACCCACTGGTTTACAAAGTCCATTGAACATATCAGAGAAACAGGCAAATGCAGGTTCTGTAAAACAAAATTGAAAACAGTCCCACATCTTGTTGCTGGGTGTGATACACTAATGGCAGAGGGCCTGTATGCTGGATAATAATGTGACAAGACTTTTGCATATGGGATTATGCAAACACTGGCAAACCAAAATCCAAACAAATCATGCAAATAGATCAGGTTGCACAGCTAAATGATATATCCAACCACAAATAACCTTCAGCACTCCTGTCAGAGTAAAACAATATATTGTATTTATTCCATATAGTTATCCCATGTATTTCAAGAAAAAGGTAGACCAGTTTCAGCCACAGCCTTCATCAGTGCAAAAACAATTAATTACCAATCGCCTCAAGTATAAATAGAATAAATACAGGAAGAACCATCCCCAAGACATTGATTTACCTAATTGCAATAGTTAATTCAAATTTGGGGGGAACAAATCACCAAATTTAACAATCCAACCCCATTCCCTTCTATTTAATATATCTTGCCAACCCAAATTGCTTTTTGATATTAGTTTTTTTTAACTCTTGTTCTTCTGAATGGATTACTTCTTTGGTAACTTGTGTATGTTCCACATTTTATGTAGGGAAAACATCTACACAATTTAAAGCATATATTTTTGAACATTTGAGTGATATTAAAAATTGTACGTCTTCTAGTGCTTTATATAAACGTGTTATTAAACATCCTAATTTTAGATTCATAGCTGTAGATAGAATTTGTTATTGTAGTCCTAATAAATTGGGTTGGCATGAATTACTGTGATTAGCTGAATCAAGGTTTTATTCTTGAAGTATAGTTGGTAAGCATTAGGAAGCTTCACCTTCTAGGTCTAAGTATGAGTCCCTTCCTCTGTATTTGCATAATGTAAGATTTTGATCAAGCTGTTAAATTCTACCAATTCAGCCCTGTAAAATGTCACTTATGCTAAGATAAATTAATAAAATAAACAAAATGCTCAGTCTTCTGCCGAACACTCTAATATTTCTCAGGTTCAACAAATGCCTGAAAGCCTTCTCCTTGGGGTAATGTGTAAAGTCAGATGGACAGTTTTCCATTTGAGCCCCTAAAATCTTTCCCTAAGCCAGTAGGTCTTCAAAATTATCTTTCTCACACTGCACATTTTTTTTAAACCTGGACTTAAGTTATTGTACTAATAAAGTTCATGTCTGCCCTTTAACCTTTCCATGACTTTTTTGTTAATGAGACCAAACCCAGCACACATCTATTAAGGAGGTCCTTAAAGGAGTTCTTAATACAAATCCTCCCTACTTTAGAATTTAAAGTGTGTAGTAGGTATGCAGTCTCAAAAACCTACCAGGATGTTCAACTTACATTTCTGTGAATGTTACTTCATAAAGTCAGTATCACTGAAAAACGTTCTTACCAATCATAGCCATCATCTTTAAATCACTGTTGAGCGACCATGGAATTACCGTATATAACTTGGGGGTGAGGGCATAGTTTTGTTGATTCCTGAAAGCGGCATTTAGTAATTTAGATGTGATGAATCAGCAAATCACAGATATACCTCTCAACCTCTTGGTGCATGAATCAGGGACAAAGCCAAAACATAAGGTACAAAGGTCCAAAATCAGGGAGAAATTTTAAATGTAGGTAATATACACTTAGAAAATTGCTGGAAAACATGTTTTACATTAGCACACATTTTCTGAAGGATGTGAAGACTGAAACTCTTAATGTCCATCATTATTTAATGACTTCACTCATCAATAGTTTGCCAGAAGAACACAAATTTTTCGAAGAACAGGCCAGAATTGTCAGAGACATTCTGCAACAATCAGGGACAGTTGAGAGGTATTCACATAAAATTGTTTATTGATGAGTTAACAGAAATCCATTGTCTGATTCACCATTTGACTTGGCCAATCAGTGTACCATAACACCTGAAACAGGATGCAACAAGTTCATTCTTCATACTCTTGGCACCCAGAATGTTTTATTTTATTTATGTTTTCATTTGGTAATCTGTTTAGTGAACTGGGAGAAAGATCCTTTTCAGGCATAAACCAGGTCAGTGGCCAAGATAAACACAGCTGCATTAGGTATTAAATGACCACTAAAATAACTTTTTATGAGAGCTTGACCTTCTATGCAGTAATAAAGTCCTTGCATCATCGTATTTGTTGTTATTTTATTATCAGCTGTACCCAAAATGGCAAGATGGGGTACCATATTGCTGAGATTTTGTTTTTTAGCTAAAGAGGATTTATCCTTTAGTACATCCTGTTTCTCCATAATATGAAATTTCTCCATTCCTTTTGCTGTACAATGTTCTATATATTCACATAAAACAAGAAAAGTGCCTGTTCTGCTACCTTATTTAAGAACACCTGAAAAGACAATCTACTTTGGATTTATGTTCTTTGCTGACTTTGTATCAAACTTACAAGAGTAATTTTTGTTTTAGATATTTTTTCAGATATAGAGAATGATAAAACTGGTTGTTTTTATGAAACAATATAAAGAGCTTTAGTTAAATCATCCTGCCCCACTCACTCCCTCACTTCATTAGACAGAGGTATCACATTTCCTTTCTTTTTGGCTTACGTTGTTTATGCTACTGTAACAACAGAGATGACTCACCCACTTCATCTATGCTGAATAATAGCTTTATAGAGATGATTTTCTCTCTGGTTTCCCAAATAAGTGAACTCTTCCCAGTAGTGTTAACCCTGTTATAAACATGTCTTCTTCTTCTTTTGGCTTTTCCCGGTTAGGGGTCCCCACAGTGGATCACCTGCCCGCTCATGATTGTCAGTGGAGTTTTTACAGTGTTGAGTTGCCAGCCCGGCGCCCAACCTTCCACAGAAGGCACACACATGCACACTCTCACACCTAGGGCTAATTTAGAGTGTCCAATCCACCTACAGCATGTTTTTCGGATGTGGGAGGAAACTGGAGCACCCGGAGGAAACCCATGCAACCACAGGGAGGACATGCAGACTCCGCACAGAAGGCACCCCAGCCGAGGATCAAACTGTAGAGCCTCTTGCTGTGAGGTGGCAATGCTAACCACTGCACCACCATGGCCCCCCTTTCCTGTTCATCATGATAATCACCAATATATGAACAGCAACGACTCCCTATGAGGGCACATGACCCCCCCCTCCCCTTTTGCAGCTAGCATTATATCAAGTGCCATTCGATTTTGCAACACCACGGTTCACATTTCGGTCATTTCTCGATTTGCCATCCTGATGTGATGTGAAGTTTCATTGACCACCTCCTGCAGAACTGGATTTCAAGCATTGTCTTTTGCACTCCATATCCAGGATTAAAAATTGAAACTACTTGCTCTGACCAGTGGATTGCTCGCTTATTTCTCAGTCTACCTGCTAGTGGGTATTCGTAATGTTGAACAGCAGGAGTAATACAGCCTACAAAGCAACATCCAGACCAGTTTGTAGCCAACCAGGTGTAGTCATGATCACCACAGATGTAGTAATGGTCACTTATCATGCCCATGCCATGCCCCCAGTCATAACTTTTTAAGTGCAAAGAGTCTAACGCACTTTCACGCCTGGTGTCATTACATTTGCTTTTTCCTACTGGTACAGTCCCATTTCTGGCATAACATGTGTCTCCATGATATGTGGTCGCAAACTGAAGAGAAACATGTAATAAATAAATAAACAAATGGATTGGCACACAAATAATTGAAAAATTATGTCCTTCATAGGCTTCATAGGAGTTTCAAGGCAACTGAATGTTGTGACCATTTATGCTTTACCAGTACCTACCCTTCAGCCATATCCACTATCCCCTTTCTTGATGAGGGCTAGATCAGTTCAGTCCTGGTTGAAATTTTGGGTGCCCATTCAGTCATCTTGTCTGAAGAATGATACTGTATCACACGTCTTAATCTACAGGTGCAGTCTGTTCCAGAGGTGAGGAGATGTTGCTCAGTGAATCTCTCTCACTGTGTTTTTCTTATCTGACGTTGAAGATTTAGGTCCCTGGTTCTAGTACTTGAAGAGTTATTAGACTTGTGCAAATAGAAGAGAAATGGATCTCTAATGGCATAGAGGGCAAGGCAAAGATCTCCAATCAAAAGTCTGTAAAATACCAAATAAAGCAACAGTGCTTCAGGCTGTCTTGGGAACTCAGGGTCTATAAACCCATGGTCTTCTTTCTAAGGAAGACATGGTGGGGGGGGGGTCCAAAAAGAACCCCCCCAAAACCCAAGGACAGTCCAACAAGTCAGAATGACTATTTCAGTGACCTTGCTGTCCCACTCTGCAGTCCCTTTTCCCTTCCAGATAGTCTGAATCTCCACTTTTCTCTTTGGTAACAGTTTCAGACAAATGTCTTCTGAAGATCATTCATCAAAGTTACGGATGGCTGTGGTAGAAAATCTCCCCTTTTCCATGTGGTAATTTCTCACCCACCAGAAATCCATCCCCTATTTCCCCCTGTCCTTCAACACATGCTTTCTCATGGAGTGATAAAACCAGCTACTCCTTCCCAGGTTGGGAAAGATTTTTATTCAGGGATGTTTTTCAATGCCAAATAAAGAAAGAAAACGCTTGGAGACTAGTTCTGGTAACCACAAAGAATCCACAACAAACGGAGAGAAACAGCCACTCGTTCACTTAACGCTCGAATTTATTGAAAACACAAAATACAGCGTTTTCGCGTCCTGTATCAGGAAGCTTCATCAGAGATGTAAAATAGCGCGAGACAGCGCTTTAAATACCAAATACCAAGTACGTGAAACGTACTAAACTGATTACCTGTATTTACAAATTGTAACATTTACATCCAATAAACTAATACATCACAAAATAAAAATGTTGTAATAAAATAATACATGGTGTATATGTTCACAAATGCATTGTTGATGGAAATTCAACAAGCTATCATACGTGAGCTACCCGGAAAAAACTGAGTAAGTAAATAAAATAACGATATAAAACCATCAGTATGTTTTATTAAAAACAACTGTTAAAATCTATCACTCTGAAAGAGCAAGATAAAACTTCTAAGCATTCGCCAAGAATAGGTAAAATCTATTAATGAGCAAATAACAATTCGCTGCCATACTGCCTAGAAGACAAGGGATTTTTTATGTCTTTAATAATATAAAGTCTATAACCTTATAAAGTACATTTAGCTAATACTCTTATGAAAAACACGACAACGAAAAACGAAAAATGTTGTAACAATAATCTAATATACAGAGCAAGGGTTGACACTAAGGTGTCACCTCATGTGCGATTTAAGTTTCAAAAAAGATGTGATATTACAACTTTCATTTAAACCTGGGGTACTAAAAGCATTCATTTTGAGTTGCCAAAGAAGTTCACGTACCTCCAGGTTCACAGAAAGAGGTCCACCTCTATAAGATTCAGGTAGGTGGTCAACACCCATAAATAAAAACGAGTGGCCAGGAAATAGACCAATGTGTTTGGCCAATGCATTCTCATTGTTTCCAGTTCTAATAGCGTAAATGTGCTGGTATATCCTGTCCTTAAACCTTCTATCGGTCTTACCGATATAGAAGGCAGGACAGCATGCACAATACGCTATGTAAATAATAGACTTAGTATTACAATCAATTCTGTAAGTGATGGAATATTTTTTGTTATTATTATCTACAGAACAGAAGCCACCTGTTTTAATGTAAATACAATATTTACAAAAACCACATGCTTTCATTCCTAAAATGGTTTGTGACAGTGCCCAAGTTCAACATACTGTCATGTCCCAACATGCTCTTCTCTTCTTCCTCATTTAAGTTTCCTGGTAACACTAGATTTAAAAGAAGCTTGTCATCACTTCCCCATCCAACCTTACTTCTGGCATTTCTTTAGGTTCTGTGTGCCTGAATCACATTATCAGTTCTCTGCCTTACCCTTTGGACTATCCACTTTACCAAGGGTGTTCACAAAGTGTCTAGCTCCAGTTATGGCTCATTGCGGGGTTACAGGGTATCCACATGCAGAGTCTTTTTCAAAGTGTCAGAAATCTCTCTCTTGGGGAGAGGGATCTCATACACAAGGTGGGATTCCAAAAAAAAACATTCAAAAAATCTTTTTTGACTTCTTCATACAGGATTGTATTCCTGGTGTGTCAGCTTGACACCTCAGTTCAAAAAGCTTGTCTTCCACAGGAAAAATAGATCTTTGTTTTTTTCTATTGTTAAGGTTTTCCACTCAGACTTTGGTCACTGTGAGGGAATATCTCAGGATTTTAGGTCTCATGGTATCCATTAAATTTCTCTAAATCCAGATCTCCTATTCCAAAGCAGTCGGTCACCACAGACACCTCGGGCTTTGCTTGAGGAGCAGTTTTATGAGGGATAAAAGTGCAGGGCATATGAGATACCAAGGACAGATGCAGGCACATAACAATAAAATAGATGCTTGCCCTGATGAAGGCACTCAACTCAACTCTCTGAATCATTATCATTGGTCCCCTGGACCTCTTCAAGTTGTTACAGACTATACCACAGTCATGTGGTACATCAACAAGCATAGGCGAACCAGGTCGTATCCCCTTGTTAGCTTGTAATATAGCTTCACAGCATAATCTCACTTTACAGGCATCATACATTATGGCAGAGTAAAACTGTGTCAAACAAGCTAATCAGGATAAGGTCAGGTTCTCATAAATGGAAAGTAGATCGGGGGTCTCCCAAAATGTGATCCTTCTATGGGGAGTTCCTCAAGTAGACCTGTTTGCCTCCTCTCTGAACAATCAGCCTGGAAGACAAATGCCTTTTCCTTTCCTTGGACATGAATGTTCCTGTATGTTTTTCAGTGATATTCAGGATACACCGGAAGATTCAGAGGGAATCCCCTAAGGTCATTGTGGTGACTCCCTTCTGGCCCAGGCAACCATGGTTCTCTCTTCTTTTGGAAATAGCCAGGGGCAATTACCATAAACTTCCTAACAGAGTGGATGTCCTCACAAAAGGCCAGGGGTGTTTGATACATCCCAATCCCAATCGCAATCAACTTCAGGTGAATACCTGGATGACAGGGTCTTAATTCCTGTTTACTGAGGACATGCAGCAGGTACTAACGGAAGCAAGAAAGCCCGCTACCAGGAAATCATACATTAGCAAATGGAAAACATTTTCTTGTTGGTCCCAACAACATAACTAGCATATATTCAGTGTTAGTGCTTTTCTGGTTTTACAATGTTGTGTGAGCTACTATCCTATGGTCTTTCTTACTCCTCCATCAGAGTTCATTTATTAGCCATTTCAGCATGTCTGCTCGTGGCTCTTCCTCTTTCAATGCATTCTTATCTCAGTTTTTTTTTTGTTAGGAGTTTTGCATAAGAAGCCTCCGAGTGGCTCCTCCTTGGGCTCATCATTTTCTGTTAGAGACGCTAACACTTGCTCCATTTGGAACCTGCTAATCTTGCTGACTTGAAGTTCTTAACATGGAAAACTGTTTCACTGCTTGCTCTAACCTCTGCAAGAAGACTATCTGAGCTGCAATGCATATGAGTTATTACAGAAGGAATTTAGTCAACCCTTTCTCATTTTCCATAGAGATAGGGTTTCTTTCAGAACTAATCCTTCTTTTATACTTAAAGTGGTATCCAAATTTACTTTAAGCCAAACTATCCATCTCCCTGTTTTCTTTTCTGAACCTAAAAATGGGAGGGAAAGGATACCCCATACCTTGGATGTCCATGGACAAATCGGCTACTCTGTTGTTAGAACTAAATCTTTCAGAGAACAGTTGTTCATTTCGTGTGAAGTTAAGAAGAAGGGACAGCCTGTGTCAAAACAGATTATTTTGAAATGGACGTCTCAGACTATTATGTTTAGTTATTCTCACCACAATAAAATTATTCCAGGTAGGGTCAAGGCCCACTCTACCAGAGCCTTGGCTTCATGTATGGCTTTTTAGAAAGGGTTGAATCCTAGAAGCATTCTAGAAGCAGCAAATCGGTCCCCTCTGCATGCTTTTACAAGGCAGTTTGATTCATT
Organism: Protopterus annectens; assembly: GCF_019279795.1. Lineage (NCBI taxonomy): Eukaryota > Metazoa > Chordata > Ceratodontiformes > Protopteridae > Protopterus > Protopterus annectens. The sequence goes on from NC_056749.1 coordinate 110,362,508, forward strand.
CTCTAGGTCTAGATCAGGCTTTGCAAGGACCATTCTTCTTCTTCCACCTCCCAGATGCTGTAAGCTATGGTAATCTACCCATATAGCTAAGGCTACTGCAGCAGTGATCAATATGATGAATACAGTATAGCTATGTAAGTGAACTTGCCATAACAGTAGATGTTTGAATGATCACTGCTGTAGTAGCCACTCTCTCTCTCCTTCCAGGTTGTGGACTTTCATTTTTTGTTGTTTTGTTGTTCCTAGCATTGGTTCAAATGCAGCAGAGTACAGATTTTAATAAACATGTCATTAAAGTAAGACATTATATCTCTGGTATTTTACAAGATTATATAAAGGCCTCAGATTCAGGTATCTGGGCATTTCAGAAGTAAGAAGGTCATTAATCATGGTCAGTTTGGTGCATTTACATACCAAAATAATTGAGATTATGGCAATAAAAATGCTAAACAATTTATATTCATTTTTCCCAATATTTTACTAGCATATATTTGTCAGGGATCATGAAATCCGGAAAGATCTTTATCTGCAATAAGACTGTCCCAAGGTATACAAGGGGTCCTCCTTTTCATAAAGCCTAAATTTGTCACACCAATCCATTCTGCTGCCAACTTCATTTTTAGAACGTTGATGTGTCCTAAGGGAGGCAATTTCTCAAGGAATATTCTTATATATAGCTCAAAGTTTTGTTGCATACTTGAGGTATCCAGGATTCTGACAAGAAAAACATGACACCACCATAAAGTAAAGCAAAGTACAGCAGAAATTGCTGGAAACCACTCCATGGACCCAAGAAATGATGGGCACTCAAAGTAAAGAATACAAAAATTTTCAGCACTTTCATTCCTAGTAGCAACTTCATCAGCACCAGTAAAATAAACCAATACAATTATATATATATATATATATATATATATATATATATATATATATATATATATATATATATATATTTGTTTAAAATGTTTAGTTTTTGTTTTATTTTTATGTTTTAAACAATTATTAAACAAATATTAGTGGGGGGCTGTGCCCCCCCACACCCCCCCTAACTATATATATCAACTCCAGGGTCACACAACTTTGGGGAGGGGGCAAATCCCTGTTAAGTGCCTTGAATACTGGTTGTTGACCAAATGAGCCGTCGACCAAATCAGTTTCGACCATATGAACTGTCGACCATATCAGGTAGACCCATATATATATATATATATATATATATATATATAGTTTAAAAAAAACACTGACACAGAATATCACCAGCGAATAAAATTCAAAACAACAGATCTCATCCAGTTTTTAAAGATACACTGCTATTTACAGTTAAGACCAAATCGTACATCAACCAAATATGAAATATTAAATTTAAAATTTAAAAAGTCTTTAAAACCATCAGATTAAATTACATACAAATCAGAAATAATAAAAGTCAGCTTATAATAATTTGATAATATTATGTTTGACTAGCTTTCAACATTAAAATGTTATTAATAGAGACTTTGTCATTACATCTTGGGAATCAGTGGACTTTAATTTTATCTTCCATAACAATTCCCTGGACTCTAATTTAGCTTCTCATAAGCCTCCCCCGGTCATATGTGGAACTTTTTCCAACACAAAATATATATTTTTTTAAAATAGTGGCAGTTAATAGAATGCTTAAATAATGCATTCTTTAAATCCTTCTTTTTAAGTAAGAGTGGGTTTTGTCCCAGAAAATGTAGTTTATTTGGCCGTTTGGGCAGTTTTCCATCTCTTTCAACTTGCTGGCTTAAAAGCCTACATTTGTACTTGTTCCCCACCTTTCCTGTAACTAGTCTAGTCCAGGTATAGGTTTGCTGTATTCCAGGACTCTTTGTAAGCTTCTGAGCCCCTCCAAGCCTTTCTGTGTTGGAGGGAATTTTACTGGCTTATCAGTGGGAGTGATAAGCATTAGGCAGCCTATCTACCACAACAGGAGTGGTTCCTGGCCCAGAAATTGTAGCTATTGGCCATTTGGGCAGTTTTTTTCCATCTCTTTCGACGTTCTTTTTTAAAAGCCGCACTTGCGCTTGTTTCCCACCTTTCCTGTGACTAGCCTAGTCCAGATACAGAGTTGCTGTATCCAGGACTGTTGGTAAGCTTCTCAGCCCTGCAAGCCTTTCTGTGCTGGAGGGAAGCCTTCTAGCTTATTAGTGGGAGTGGTAAGCATTAGGTAGCACGAGAGGAGAGGAGAGGTTCTTGGCCCAGAAATTGTAGTTTATTGACCATTTGGACAGTTTGTCCGTCTTTTTCAACTTTCTGGTTTAAAAGACCACATCTGCGCTTGTTTCCCATCTTTCCTGTAACTAACCTACTGGGTAGCACTAGAAAGCCTTAAACTGATACAAGCCTTCTAGCTTAGGAGAGAGACTTTGGAGTGATTAAGTATCAGTTTTCTGTACTTTCTTGCTGTACTTAACTTTTTTCCGCCTAAACGCAGATTTTCCAGCATTTATTGTGATTAAAATCTTGTTTTTTTTCACATATTGTACTTATTGACTTCCTGCACTTTTAAAAAGTTGTTTTTTGTTTAAATAATTTGTTTAGCTGTTGTAGCTTACACACTAAAGTGCGATAGCCTTTTCTGATAGTTTGTAGTTGTTTCAAGCTGTTTTAAGTGTATTTTTTACTGTTTTTGCCTTATCTTTTCAAAAAAAAAAAAAAAAATTCCTAGTTTCCCACCTTTTTAAGCTAGTATAGTCCAGTTTTCAGGCTAGTGCTGAATTCAGGGCTGTGATACTAGTTTCTGAGTTGCCCATACCTTGCTTGGATGGAGGGAGGTTTCTTTGTTCACCTGTGGGAGAGCGGAGCTTTGAGCGGCCTATCTGTCCCTGGAGGAGTGGTTCCAGCCCAGAAGTTAGTAGTTTATTGGCCATTTTGAACTAATTTCTCTCTCTTTCATTTCATTACTATAAAAACCGCATTTGCATGGTTTTGCGCACCGGGCATTGCTGGTTAGCTACGGCTAAATTATTCCCGGCTCCACTAAGTCTCTTCAGTTTTTCCCTTGAAACTAGCCTAATTCTCAACCTAAGCACTCAAAAAGCATCTTACAGCCCAGCACTTGCTCAGACCTAATAGCAAGCACTAATTTACCCTGACACTGATTGCTCAGCAGGGCAAGGCTCTTTATTCTCCCCTCACCAACCAAACGACTAAGAAGCTCACCCTACTATTCAGGCATGACCAAAGGGCAACTTTAGGTGCACTGTCCAGTCCAGCTGGTGAATCTGGGTATCCTGAGGCAATGTTACAACTGCCTCATGTACACAGACAACCCTCTCCTCCTACCACAAAACACTAACGTATGCAAGAGATGCAATTATACAGCCAAACTGGAAGCTAAGCTGTCTCCACCCAAGACTGGAACAGACATTCAAGAGGAGAAGGTTAACTCTTGCACCACAACTCCAGCCGCACACAGACCTACTAAAACAGCACTGGCAAAAAATACACATAAATACACAAAATTATACTTGGATGCTCTAAATAAAAACCTGCAAAAGCATCAGAGACCTCCAAAGCAGACACCCAAACAACCTACACTTCCCGTCACAAACCAGACAACACATAAAACACAAAATCAGTGTGCCGCACAATCATAGCCTTAAAGCGAAATAACATACCTAACACACTAGTAATAGGTGACTCTATAGTCAGGCACACTGACGTCCCACTCACTAGGCTGGACAAGCAGAAGGTTACTGTTAGCTGCTTGTCGGGAGCCAGAATCTGCCACATAACACAAGCACTCAGGTCACTCCAGAACAAGTACAAATATGACTCTGTCATTGTTCATGTTGGTGTGAATGACCTGAGACGTACCTCCCTGGACTACATGAAAGGAGACATGGAAGAGCTCTCTGATCATGTAGCCCAGGCTGATATGACCCTGACCCTGAGTAGCATCCTGCCTTCACCAAGAATGATACCTCAGTATAAAGAAAAAAATGATCAATTTTAACAAGTGGCTAAGCTTTTGGTGTCATTCAAAGGGGATCCAGTGTCTGTCAGCCTGGGAGGACATGTTCGACAAGCCGCGTTGCTTCGCAAGAGACGGCTTGCACCTGTCACACCTAGGCTTTCGAATACTGGCCAAGGCTCTCACTGCCCCCATAGTGCCTTTTTTAGGCAAGGCTCAAAAGTCAAACCCACCTTCGTAAACAGCACAATTAACAAAAAACTGAGGGTTATGCTACTCAACGCCAGGAGTTTAAATCTCAAAATGCACGCGCTCGAAGCACTCCTCAGTATGGAGAACATCGACATCTGTGCAGTAACTGAAAACTAGTTCAAGGCTCCAGAGAGCACCCCAGCACTTCCGGGCTGCATCTCATACCACATGTTTTGGCCACAGAACACGGACTGAAACACAAAAGGAGGGGGGGTGTATCCATATTCATCAAGGATACCTACACCTCCAGGTTAGTGGCACAGTATGATACCTCTGAGAACATCCATGTGCAACTAACATTGGGCAAATCTGCAATGCAAATTGTGGCCTGCTACAGATCACCCTCCATGACCCAGGACCACCACTCCACCTTTCTGGAGACACTGAAAAACATGAAGGTCCTACCAAACACCCTGATATTGGGCAATTTCAATTACCCTACCATTCACTGGGAAAACTACTTAAGTACAAATTCCCAGGCCCAGCACTTCCTGGAATTCATCAACTCAAACGCCCTGGATCAGCTGGTAAACTCCTCTACCAGAGGTGAAGACATATTGGACCTGGTCATCATGAACACGGGCAACAGATGTTCCACACCGGAGGTCAACCCGTCACTGGTTAGATCAGACCATAAACTAATCACTCTGGATGTCCACACCCCACCACCACCCCCAACTAAGGAAACCACAGTAAAAAACTTTTCTAAAGCAAACTTCACCTTACTTAAGACAGAGGTGGTAAGTTTCACAGCCCCCACGCTAAAGGATAATACTACCCAAGATGCAGAAACCTTTAGAAATGCACGCTATGAGCACCTACAAGAATGCATGGATCGTGCCATCCCTTGCAAAACCAAGACTCACTCCTCTAAGAGAAGGAAACCAGTTTGGTGGACCCCTGCAATAAACAGGCTATACAACAGAAGGAGGAAACTAGTTCAGGAAAAAAAGCAAATCCCAAGAAGGAAAAACATCCCTGATTAGTATCAGTAAGAAACTGAGGTCCCTCATGAAATCATCCAAGGCTAACTTCAAAAGAAAAATAACCAAGGATTCAAAAGATAACCACAAAGCCTTTTTTAGCTATGTTAAGAATCTAAGTGGCAACTCACAGATATGCACTAAACTGGTGCAAAATAGCACAAAATATACTGAACCTACTGATATTGCCAACATCCTGGCAGATAGATTCAGTGCAAACTTCAACCCCCTCTCACCTCCAAAAGGGCCCACAACAATACCGGAAAAGTGTAGTGTCCCAAAAATCACAGACACACAGGTTAAAACAGCCCTTTCAAAAGCCAAAAACCCAGCGTCAGTGGGACCAGATGGTGTCCCAGGCTGCTTCTTGCACGAACTACAGAACGAACTAACCTCCCACCTAAACAAGCTGTTCAACCTCAGCCTCTCCACAGGTTATGTGCCCATAGAATGGCGCACAACAATGGTTATTCCTCTCCACAAAGGAGCGGCCACAACTGACCCTGGTAACTATCACCCCATAAGTCTGACTAGGCTGGTCTGCAAGGCTATGAAGCACATCATCATGGCACTCATTAACAAAGACATTGGGAACCTCCGAACACTTTACCTGACCCAGTTCAGCTTTGTTAAGTGCAGATCATTCCCACTAAACCTGGTTTTCTTCTTCGTGACAGTCACGAAGGCCATAGACAAGGGAAAGGTGGTTCACACAGCCTACCTTGAACTCGCCAAGGCTTTCAACACCATTCCCCTCTCAGGTTTTACAGAAAAACTCACCAGCCTGAACATAAACCCCTACATCATGAGATCGGTTGCCAACTGGCTTACAGACAGAGCTCACACGGTAAGAATAGCGGGCTCCAGGTCCGACTCTAAACCAGTCACAAGTGGTGTCCTGCAAAGCATGGTCCTGGGACCCCTACTGTTCGGCATATACTTCTCAGAAGTACAGGCAAACACAGTAGCACTATGGCTAACCAAGTTCGCCGATAACTGCAAACTGGAAGCCATAATTGACTCTCCGGCTGACACGGACATCTTCCAAAAGGGTCTTACTGTGATGGACACCTGGTGTCAAAGTAATAGCCTCAAGCTAAATGCCAAAAAATGTATAGTCATCCCGTTTGGGAAAAACAAAACACCCACGAATTACCATATAGGTGGCAGCCCCCTTAATACAGAAGAGGTAATAAGAGATCTGGGGACCCAGGTAGATAGTAATCTCTCCTTTGACAATCATATTGCCAAAGTAGTTAGGAAATCCTTCCATGTGGCGCATCTAATTACTAAAGGGTTTGCATCTAGAAATAAAGAGGTTATAGTGCCCCTCTACTCGTCACTCATTAGACCCATCATAGAGTACAATGCCCCATTTGGGATGTACCTCACAAGACACTTTCAACAGCTGGAAAGACCACAAAAGTACCTCACCAAGAGGATTACTGGTCTCAAACATATGTCCTATGCAGCCCGACTGAAAAAACTCTGGCTGTACTCAGTGGCATATCGCTTACTCAGAGTTGATCTCTGCCTGACTTACAAAGCCATATCCAACTCAGAATTTATGGACATGCTCCACCTATTGAAATCCAAATCAGTGCGAGCCACGTGCTCTAGTGAGCTAAACCTCACCACAACAGTATATAGAACATGCTGGAGGGATAGATTCCTGTCACAGACCCCCCCCCCCCCATGCTTTGGAACAAAATTCCAAACTACATTAGGCAGAACCCCTCACTAACACTCTTCAAGAGAAACCTTGACGAGTGGATGGGTAACAGAAAATACACTCCTGGGATCACTTCATTGGCTCTACTTGACAGAGGATCAGTTAATTAATCAATGGGGTGGCGAAAGCCGACACACTCTGGCTAGACTTATAAATACCCTCGAGCAGATAGCCTAGTATCTACCTATGAGCCTATAATGGCTGACGTGTGTTCATAAATTCTAACTTTCAATTGCCTTTCCATCTTACCAACATAAAATCTGGAAGAGGAAATGCATATGACCAAATAAACTGCTCTTGAGGTACTACAACTAAACGTCACATTGTTAGTTAAATAATGAGGGAAAGAAGGAATAGCTACATTAATTCCTTCAAAAATATATCCGCACTGTTAACAAGATCCGAATTTTACCATCCCGTATTGTTCAGTAGAATACTTAATAACTTCTACTATATTTTTGATATTCCTTGTGACATCCTTCCTCTGGGTCAGTAATCAAGGAGCCTCAATCATTACCACTGAGACAGGTGAGGGACGTTTACTTGGAACAAAAATATATACACATAGTATTTTCAGATGCAGCTGTCTGCACCAAGCATAATTCCCTTAAGAGGACACAGGGAGCACACTTTGTCCTGAGGCTGGGTTTCCCTCTCTCCCTCCAGGCCCCAAATAAGACTTCCCACTATAATAGCTGTTGAGTTGGGTCTTCAGATGCGTGTTTCAAGCCAAGTCCTCCACTACTCTCTCTGTGAAACCAGTGCTTTGTGTCCATGCTCCATGTAGCTGACACACATACACACACACTCTTTGCGATTTGATTTTCACACACATGACTGCACACATGCACACACACACACACACACACACACACACACACACACACACACACACACACACACACACACACACTTACACACTTACACACGCACACAAGCACACACACACACACACACACACACACACACACACACACACACACACACACACACACACACACACACCTGGGAAAGACTGGCACAGATTTACCAGCTATGCCCCCTCTACCCAGACTGTAAGATAGGTACTGCCACCAGAACACTCCAGAGACAGCTATTCTAAGGCTCTTATAAGGGTACCTAATTATACTGATTAAAATTAATATTAATACAAATGGTACTATTTGACCAAAGCAGGAAGGCCTTCAGGAATGGCCACAGTGTTATCAAATAAATATAAGTACTCTCAAAGGTTAAAATATTATTTAAAAGACCAGCCACAATGAAAAGTTTAAATATATTTAATAATAAATAGTAAAACAACATGAAAATACTAAATATCTGTTTACAGTAAACATCAGAGTTTCAGCCACAGGAAATATTAAAAATACCATAAATGGGAAGGTTTTCACAAATACAGAAAAATAATAATTAATCTCACTATAGTTTCCTGACTGACCTAAATAATTACTGTATCCTACTTACTTAAAGCAAGGCAAGATGAAGTGGGTGAGTGGTCTTGACAGTTCCAAAACAGAGTGCCCTGAGACTTCTGTCTCATCTAGTATTAAAACATCATTTCAGAGCTGGATTAACATCTGTTCACCTGAATTCTAGTTCCCATATTACCCCTTTGCTAGAAACTGAGCCAGAATTGAAAAATAGTCTGAAATTAAATTACCTGGTTTAGGCCATATGCACACACACATAAAGCTTTGCTAAGATGTGTTACAGCATCTGAAAGCTATAAAACCATTTCAAAAACTGCCACCCTTCCAGGGTAGTAATTAATTCACCCCTAAGGACAATACAGTAGGATTCCTAGTCCTGGTTTTCACACACATTTTGTCTTTGGCTGCAATTAGAACTGTAAGATGCAATCTTTATGGCCTAAACCAGGTAATTTAATTTCAGACTATTTTTCAAAGTTAGCTAGACTGAGATTAACCTCTTCTCTTCCAGTATCCTCTGTTACAGTGTATTCATTTCAACAGTTACAACACAGTCTGGCATGCAGGTGTACTTCCTTTCTGTCCAGCAGGACACACTGTTGGTACATTTTTAACGCAAGCAACTTTATAAAACATTTTCAACACAAGCACCTGTACAAATCAGTTTGATATACAAATGACGTATAACTCTTTACAAAACTCCTGCTAGCTGTGCTGGCATATATTACACATCCGCTGCCCTGCTTCTCCTGACATAGCTGGCACTACCTCACATCATCATATTCCTACCCCATTTGTGCATGACAACAGGTTTCTGACCTACTATATCTTGTAAATTATATAAATCCGTAATTAATTTCCAATTTTTATTCAAACTGTCCTTCACTAAGTTACTAAGAAGTCCAAAAGAAACCTCCACAGCATTAGCATAATCTTTACTTTAATCAACTTTCTGGGCAACAGTTAATTGACCAGATACCAAAACTGGAGTAAATTTATTGTAATGTTGTAGCATTACCTCATTAAAAATTGAACTCATCGTCCCAAAAGGGTAACCCCGTCATGATATAAATTACTTAAAAATTTGGCTTCATTCTGGTATAGCTCATCATCAGATATTTATCAAGATTACCGAACAAACTGACCTTTCACCAAATGTCTTTTCTGCCCCATAGGATGGCAAATAGTAGATTAATATTATTTTGGTGAATCTGGGATCTGGGTGTCAGTTGATATGAAAACATTTTTACTAAAAGTGCAACCTGATAATTTAATTGAGTTATATGACCTGGTAGTACTTTGATTTTAGCTGCATTTAAGGAATAATCTGTTATTCCAAAAATATAACCCAAAAGATAATCAAACAGAATCACTAAACAAAATATCATCTGCCAAGAAATGTAATCAGCATTATTTATGGTTATAGGAATAATCTTTCTAGACCTACAAATGTCTAATTAGGATTTCAAGAAAGAATAAAAAGTTAGGGGGAAAGGACATCCTTGCCTTATTGTGAGATATTAGATATCAGAATTAAAGCTATTGACTGATGTATGTGATGGAGTATTGTGAAAAATTACCTTTACCAAATTATACAAGTCCACAGGTGGACATAACTCCCCTAGGACCTGAGACATATATAATCTACTCACTTTAGCAAAATCCTTATAAGCATCTCCTGAAACTAGTGCAACATAAGTATTAAATAATGTGGGATGTGACTGGACATAGAGCATGGTCATGCATTAGGACAGCTGTACCAGGTGCAAACTGAAACTAAAATGATTACTTGAAGTAAGAAGGGAAGGAAATTGTTATTAATGATATGTGTGCAGATTTTTTAATTTGTATTAAGCAATGAAACTGGGCAGTAACTATCCTTGTTCGTATAATTTGTGTTTGGCTTTAATTTTAATTTTAATATGGTCTTAAGCAATGCAAAATATCTGTCATATAACTCGATATACTCAGAAATTGACATTAATATGTTTCTGAATTTTATGTAAAATGCATTCAGTAACATGTCATTTTTTTAGGTAACGTAAACTGCCACTTTGACTATGTCCACAGTTAAAATAAATTGTGGGCATACTAGAGTTTCCATCATTTTATCTGACAAAAACGTATTGCAGTGGAGTCTGCATTTGAGAAAAAAATCTGCATAATAATCTGCAAAACTATCAGTAACAGTTAAAACATTATTTAGACCACTATCTCCACAAAGTTTAATAAAATTCTTCTTTTGAATGCATAAGGCAGAATAAAATCTCTAATGTTTAATATGTAAGTAAACATTTTTTCTGTACAATAATGGCTGCTTCTGATTAAAAAGTAAGAATTTCATTATAGTTAATTAGTGACAACTTGTCAAGAATATCTAACATTTCTAATAAACAATGTGAGCACTGTGTGGCAATCTTTAACACACAGAAAGATGGAATTAAAGAAGACATTGCAAGTTTAATGTCTGCCATTTTTTATTCGGTTACCTGAGCATCACTTGAAGCTTCATGTGTGTATTATTTGTTGCTTTTCACTATACACATCAAAGTCTCATTATAGCATTCCTGTTCTTAGGTGTTCATAGATTAGTACTAAGCTAACTGCCCTTGCGAGCAATTTTAAGCCTAGCCAATTATCCCCTGTGAGATTCAAACCCTGTACCTTGTGTTTGTAAGGCAAACACCTTAACAATTAGGCCACCCTCCTTGCTCTGAATGTGTTTATTAACTGAATGGTTATTGTAAGCACAGAATAGTCTGATAATCATGGATGACAGCAAACACCTTAATCTTAGGAAAATAATTGCTGTGAACAGAAAACGTAGACTTTCCTAGGTCATTTCTTAAATTTCATATCCATGTGAATATGAGTCTATGTCAGAAAAACAAAAGATCAATGTCTCGAATGCTCATATGAGCAAATATTCCAAAACTCGAAATTGGTATTGTGGGGGCTGTGCCCCCACCCCCCGCTAAATATATATTCCAAATTCAAGATCACACTACAGTGAGGAAAGGGCAAATATTCTGATCCACACTGTAGTGCAAAAAATAAATAGCAATATTCAGGTTTGAAACATTCGCTCATGTGAGCGCTCAATATTTCAAACATTCTTCGTTCTTAAGTAGACCCGTGAATATAACTTGGTTCTGATATATATTTATGCTTCCTCATATCTAGCAAACAGTGGGCATACAAAAACTCTTTCAGTAACTTAGAATGTCTAGTAGCATTGCCATTAATTCTAATATTATCGTCTTATGAAATGGTGTCTAGTAATGTATTAAAAATCTCCAGCTAATTTAACATAATTTAATTACAAATGAAACAAACCAGGGGGCAGATCTTGAAGAAATACTGCTAAATTCTCAAGGGGAACATAAACAGATCCAATAATAAAGGTAAACCCCTTCCCTTGAAGTTTGTTCAATATTGCATTTTCGTTTTTATCTTTGCAAACATACAAAACCTGAAATATATCATATGCATCAATACTGCATCACCTCTACATTAGTTACATTATAAGTTATCATATGTAGTATGCACGTACTTTTTGTTATACAACACATTCTGTTTATTATAAGCAAGATGGAACTTCTTGTAATAATGTAATAGTTATAATTTTATAATCCAACATCTTAGAAGTTAGTTATATTTAGTGGGCTAATCTTCTTCTTCTTCTTTCGGCTTTTCCCGGTTAGGGGTCGCCACAGCGGATCACCTTGTCCGCTCATGATTGGCAGTGGGGTTTTACGGTGTCGAGTTGCTAGCCCGGCGCCCAACCTTCCACAGAAGGCACACACACTCACACCTAGGGCCAATTTAGAGTGTCCAGTCCACCTGCAGCATGTCTTTGGAATGTGGGAGGAAACTGGAGCACCCAGAGGAAACCCACGTGACCACAGGGAGGACATGCAGACTCCGCACAGAAGGCACCTCAGCCGAGGATCGAACCGGAGAACCTCTTGCTGTGAGGCGATTTAGTGGGCTAATAATGCCATTAATATTTCACTATGCCAAGTTTACTGTCACTTCAAAGTAATTCTAAAAATGAAACAATATGGCTAAAGCAAAAAGAGAAACAGACGTTTAGAAACAATTAAAAGGTAACATAACCAATACAACTTTTATGAGACTATATGATAGTCAGTACCAGTGACTTGGCAGTTAGCACACTCACCCAGATTACAGTATCCTTGACTCAAAAGGAAGCACACCTGTCTTTGGTGCCAGAAGATCAGAAGACTGTGAGTTCTATTCCCCGACCATGTGCTTGAATTCATTTTTTCCATTACTGACAGTACAGTGCAGCCTAGCAGGACTGTCCTTTGGATGAGATATTAAACCTACCTGAGTCTGTGGTAGCTTATGTGAATGTAAAGGATCCCACAGCACTTATCAAAAAGATTAAGGAAAGGTTCCTGATACCCTGGCCAAATTTCCCAAAGTCAACAGGAATTCCAACTCAGGTCTCCCCAGGAATGAAGCCACTGGCATAGTTGGGACTACCTTGGTAAGCAAAGTGAAAATCAATAAATACATAACAGTTTTTCCATAGCTTTCAGGAGAGCATATCCTTGAGCTTAGGGTTTCCATTTAAATCTTACTTATTCATTTAGACCAAATGCCTTCAAATTTACTTTTACCTTCTTTTGGGGACTGAAAACAGACAAAATGTTATTGAACTGGAATTGTAAAGTATCTGGAAAATTAAATCTTGTCTTATTCAATTGTAAAAATATCTACAAAACATATTTTCTATGCTATGTCAGAAGATCGTGGTTCAGCAATATTTTTCACTTCAGTCACCAATTGCAAAATTATATTTTTTGTGAGTAAACATTTTTTGTCAACACTGCTCAGTTTGTGCCACTTTAGGAAACGTCACACCTTGTACAATGTTTGTTTGAAAAGTGGACACCGCTTCAGTATACTTTTGCTCATCAAAATGGCAATAGGTGAATAAACAAAAAGCATATGTTGCAAAGCCCAGTGTTCTTTTATACCAATTAAGTGCAAATGATACTCATTGGAGCTCATTTCAAGGTGAGTGGCTTTCTACTGAAGGCACTGGAAGTAATTCTTTAAACAGTTGACCTTAGTATTAATCCCTGAATATTCTGCTGCATCATACCTCTCAACCTCTTAGTGCAAGAAATCTGGACAATGCCTGATAAAATGGGGGACAAAGGACCACGAATAGGGACATATTTTTAATATTGTTCTTATAAACGTAGAAAGTTGTTAGAGTAACAGAATTTGTCTTAACATACACCTTCTGAAGGCTTTAAAGTCTGGAACTCAAATGTATGTTATTATTTAGTGACTTCAGTCCTCAGATCATCCCAGTGATTTGCCAGAAAGCCACAAATTTTATGAAGAACAGACCAAGTATATGAGACAAAAATCTGGACATTCTGTAAAAATCTGGACAGTTGAGAGGTATGTGCTGTTACTGGAATTACTAAATCAGGACACAGGGAACCTTCAAATACTCAGTTTGGTTTCACCAAGGGCAGGTCATGCTAACTCAACCTGGTGCACTTTTATGTAAAGGTCACCAATAGTAATGGACAAAGGTAAACTGACACACACCATATACCCTGGCCTGGCTAAAGCTTTTGACACAATTCCCTACTCAAGCATTGTAGAAAAGCTAAATAAACTGAGAATAAACCTGTGTCACCCATCAGATTCTCAGTTGTCTCACATACAGAATGCAGATAATAAAAATAGGGAAGCTACCTCCACAAAGAGATTAGTCATAAGTGGATTTCCCCAGCATTGTGTTCCTGGATCTCTCTTGTCTGGCATCTAATTCACTGAAGCAAAAATTCAATTCCAAAGGGCTATGGCTGACTATGTTTGCAGATGACTTCAAGCTAGGAGCATCACTAAATCCCCAAATGACATAGCCATCCTGCAGGAAGGATTGTCCAAAGTAAATAACTGGTGCCAAAATCATGGACTCAAACTAAATGCCAAAAACTGCATTATTCTACCTTTGGGAAACCATCTACAGAAGGGAACTACAACACTGACAATATGCCTCTTAAGAATTTTCCCAGTTGTTCAGGATTTAGGAACTTATGTGAACAGTGACGTAACTTTCGACCAAAAGGTGTCAGTTGTCATAAGAAAGTCCTTCTATATTGCATCTGTGCAGACACAGGGAACAACTGGAACACCCACAGATATTCCTTACTAAAAGCTTCAAGTCTTAAACAACATGTCCTACATGGACTGACTCAAATCCCTGTCACTATACTCGGTATCCTACAGACTGCTACGAGGTGACCTGTGTCTGGCATACAGGGTATCCTCCAACCCATTACTGATGCATTTTATGCACAATAGCAAGTCAAATGGCATTAGAAGTATTCAGTCTAGGGCTCTAAACCTATTCTGCAACATCAACAGAATGGTTTAGAGGGACAGGTATATCTCTCAGAGGATACCACTACTCTGGCACAGACTTCCAGCCGCATAAAACAAAGTTCATCCTTGCCCATATTCAAGCACAACGTGGATTTATGTAGAATTTTAGAATAATTAAAATAAATAAATAAAAAAATAAAAATGGCCACTTGAATTTTAATATTTAAACATATAAAACAAAGGGAGCTGTATTTACAAATCAACCATCTTTAAAGGAAAACAGAAATGTTTACATGGTTTTACTGATACTTTTTAAGTGAGTTGTCAAAGAAAAGACAACCTTCTAGCCATTTTATCCAGAGCAACATGCCCAGCTATCAGTCAGGAGTCCCAGTAATGTGGAGGTACCAGACCAAAGTTTCTTGTGTATATATGTACTCTTTTGGCATTGTGCGAAGCCTGGACAATGAAGTCATAAAAGACACTATAGCTCTACACAGGACTACCATCATTGATTCATGATTATCTGTAGCTTTAACACACAAGTCGGCCACTGATCCTTAGAACCAGGCAGTCTTTATGATATGCAGCTGATTGTGAATATATATCACAACATACAGACTAGGACTAGTTGATGAACTATGTGCCGAGCTGTATAACAATTGCTCCAGGATATCTAATTGCATTCTAGTATACAATACAGCCCAGCAGCTTATCAATACATTTAAATTAGATCAGCCTATATACTTTATATTTCAAGTAGTTTTATTTGTTGTGTGGCAAGTGCCATTGTATACAGGCACGCTGTTTTACTATTTTAATGTGTTACAATGCCACCCCAGACTGAATTTCCATAGCTGTTTTATAGGACTGTAACTTTGCTGTTTTATTTAGCAGGTGTCAGTGCCAATTTGGAGGCCATACATGGCAAATAATATCTGTTTTTGTCAAAAACATTGATATGAATTATTCAAAAAGAAATGTGAGTTTATCTAAGTGAGCATGTTATTAAGGGGGATCTCAAAACAGTCTTGAAGAAAAATGGTTAAACTAGCAAGTTTACAATTAAATCTGACCTATTTCCACATTGTTGGACAGATATGACATCAGCATGGCAAGGGTTTAATATTCAGAAACACATCAGTGTAAATGCCAGAGCACTGAAAAAGAATGGGGGGGTGAACTTGGACATATCAAGTCTGAAACAGCAGTTTCTCAGAGTATTCCCAGTTCTTTAAGATAGAACAATCCTGGAGTTTCCATATATATAAATGTGAGGGTGTGGGTAATTTACCTGTCATTGGGGTGGGAGGTGGGGGCTTTTCACCATGCAAAAAACACCTTCAAAGGAGAACAGTAATGTCTGACTTTCACTGTTCTTCTCATGTCTCTCAACTCTCCAGACTTTTTGCCTCATAATTTTGGTCTGTTCCTTATAACATTTGTTGGTTTCTGACAAATCACTAAGGATTGAGGTCACTAAATAATGACCTACATTTAAGTTTCAGGCTTCACATTCTTCACAAAATGTATACTAACACAAACCCTGTTATTGTAGAAACGTCTTAGGTTTGTAAGTGCAAAATTTAAAATCTATCCCTGTTTTGGGTCCTTTATCACCCCATTATTTTAGGTTTTCTCCAGAGTTCATGTGCTAAGAGTTTGAGAGGTAGGGCTATCTTGTATTATTCAAGTTATTTCTTCATAATTCTGAGTCTTGGAATTACAGTACAAAGCCCATCAAAACAGTTGCTAAAATCCAGTAACGAACTGCTTTAAGATTTCTGTTGAATATACAGAATGACACCATCAGAAGGTTTTACAAAATGTGACAGTTATATCACGGGCACCCTGTGACAGTTATATCAAGGGCACACTACAATTATATATGAGTTTATTTTAATATATGGTTTTGCCCCATGACCTTCAAGCCACTAGCCAGATTCTGGAAGAGTTTGGAATAATCTGTACTAAAGGGCTAATACCATATAACTGAATTTTCTCTTTAATGTTTCTGGATTTGTAATAGTCTTTACAGTTATATTTACTTGCTTAAAATATGCAGTGAATTCAGTTTTGCTCTTTTTTGCCATATCTTTCAAACTGCAGTCTGAAATATGTAAAAAAAGGCTTTTATATTGCTACTAAGTTACATTTTAACCACTAAAATTAATAGGTTGCTTCATAAAACTGGAAAATAAACATTTCTGTTTTAAGAAGGCTACATTTGGATTGGTTGGTATTCCTGCTGCCCTGAAGTATTTATTTGTTTGTTTGTTTGTTCAGTTTGTTCATTTACTTTTCATTAATGGAAATGTACAAAACAGTTTCCATTTTCAGTGGTGTCCTGGGGGGCATACCTCTCAACTGTCCAAATGACATACATGTGAGTTTCAGACATTATATCCTTCAGAAAATACATGCTAATGCAAAATCTGTTATTCTAGCAACTTTCTGTGTTTATATGAGCAATATTTAAAATTTGTCCCAGATTCAGAGCCTTTTTCTTTCATTATTTTTAGCTTTGTGTACGTTTCTTGCACTTAGTTTGAGAGGTATGCTGGGAAGAAAGAAGCAAGAACAATTGCCAAACATATTTAAACATTGTACATATAAATCATGGTTATTAACCAGATATTAAATATACACGGTTCAGTGAATACTGGAAAGTACCAATATTTAAAAAAAAGAATAATCAAGTCAGACTATAGTAAGATTGTGCCCATAGTACACTCATGTGAATAATGTTTGGGCTACAAGGTATAATTAAAGATAATTGCAGAAATATAAGAAAAGCAGGTGATTTAGATGCTGAACATCAGAAAGAAGGATTACTTAACAATATATCTTAACTGTTATTGCAAATTATTATCTTAAGTGGCATAAACATCATGATAGAAGAAAGATAAGTTTAACTAGAATTTAAAGCTGTGAAAAGATAGTTGCATATAACTCGACGACTGCATGCTCATTTAATACAGAGCTATCCTTTCAATTATTCTTCAATGAACTTAGAAGATTCTGCTATGAATAATGAGAAGCTTATGAGGTAACTTAATCTCATGACATGGATATAAACAATTGGGAAGCAGTTGGTTAAGAATTAATAGTTTATGAAAAAATTTTAGCTGAAGTAGTGACAAATGTTGCTTGAGTTTAAGCCACCGCAAATTACAAAGAAGTGAATAGTAATGGGATTTCTCACGATGACCTGCTAAAAATATTGGAATTTAGTTATAACTTTGCTGTAGTTTGTAATGAACCTCAGACTAAAAGTTAATGAATATATGCACAGAATAGAGAGACAGGGAAGGAGATTTTTTTTCTTGAAGTGGAAAAGGCAAAAGGAATCCTGTAAATGAATCAGGGTTGGTTAGTACCTTGACCTCATTTAGTGACCACTCCCCACATTTGAAGTAGACTAGGAGACCCAAACATGTTCAATAACCGAAAAAGCTTTTCCTCTCACAGTTGAGAACCAAAGAACTAAAAAAGGCTAAGAAAAATGCTGCTACGCATATATATATATATATATATATATATATATATGTGTGTGTGTGTGTGTGTGTGGGTAAAACTGATCTTTACTGTATTAACACCTTTGCTAAATTGGATAAAAGAGCTTTAATATGCCCTTATTGCAGTTCACTGACTGTCTAAAAAGGTATTTATGCTATGCAAAGAGATATTTTGTATCTTCATAACAGCTTTGTGCTAAACTGTGTCAAACAACTTTGCTAAACTCTAGCAAAGAGCTGTACTAATTCCTTGCTACCATGCTTAACGAGAAAACACTGATAGGCTGTCATTTCATCAGCCACAGTGGCGCTAATGAGTGCTTAAATGATTGCTTGGACCAAACAGCACCTCTTTTTCAGCAGTGACTGTAAGCCCTAACAGCATGCACCCAGGGTGGGTGCCCACTTCTCCCAGGACTTGTCATTTATGGTTTTGAAGGTATTGCAGTACTTATATACTTGCATTGTTAGCATAATTTATTTGATGGTAACCATTTGAAATGTCAGGACCTACTAGAGTGAGTCCCAAAACGCAGAGACTGAATGGCCAAAAGAAAAGACTCATTTATATTAGGTCTGAGATGACCATTTCACAGAATATTCCCTTTTTTCATAGATATAGAGATCCCAGAGTTGGTATATATACATTTGGGGGAGAGTGGGTAGTTGCCCCTCTGCAAAAAAGAAGTTTAAGGAGAAGAGCAATATTTGTGATTCACTCTTCTCTTGGATTTTGGATCTTTTTTTTTTCCGTCTGTCGGCACTCAGTGTTACAAGTCACAACATTTCCATAGGGAGAAATATTTCATACTGCATCTATCACTCCTTAGTTCTTTTTAGTATCAAGGTTTCAGGTCAGTTTTAACAACTACCATAATCAAAAAATCTACCTTAAGATAATGTGTAATACCTAATGCAAAAAACAAAGTTTCTTCACGAGGCATGCATGAATAATTTTATAATGCATTTGTAAGCACCAAATCTAACATGTTCCCTTCTTTTTGTACCATTCATCAACTGTAATTCATGCTTGAAAAAAATCCAGTAACACTTTATGGCACTTCTGAGTACTCTAAAGTATTAGCAACTACATCTGCGCAGCTAAGATCACAAGATCTTATTTAAGGGAAGAAAGTAATATTGATGTTAACTCCTAGGAGCAGAGGGTCTTGGGGAGGAGGAATGATAGCGGGTCAGTGATGGAGTTAAGACCCCCCCCCCAAAAAAAAAGTGTGTGTATATATATATATATATATATATATATATATATATATATATATATGTATATATATATATATATATATATATATATAGTTTCTTCATCATCCTAATGTCTGTGATAACCACCATATTTTTACTTACCTACTTACTTATTATTTCCTTTTAAACCATGTAAGTGAACTAGTATCCAAACACTTTGCAGCCATGGCTGCTAGGGCATTAAACAAGAATGGCACGTACCCTTGTCACTCTTGTAACCAATGTAGATTTATAGCTGTGTCTGATTGTTTTGTTCATCCTGTTACAGGACGTAGGTACTTGTCTAGGTTTTATGCCGATTGTAAATCTAGCAATTTGGTTTACGTGGCAGAGTGTCAGACATGTAAAATGTTTTATGTAGGAATGACTACCAGGACCTTTCGTGAGCGCATGCGTGAGCATGCCTATGCCATTGAGAAAGCTAATACCACCAATGCTTTGGCTAAGCATGTTTTGGACAATGGCTCTTCCCATTCTTTTAAGTTTAAGGCCTTGGAGTTAGTTCACAAAGGAGGTAGATTGGGCAACATCAGGAACCATACTGAAGAGAGGGAAGGGAAATGGATCTTGAAGTTACAAGCCCATAGGTTTGGACTCAATGATAGACTCACACTCAAACCCTTCCTCGCCAATAGATTACTAAAGCATTGATTTTATGTGTTCCCTAGTATATGTTTTATTTTTTAGTATATGTCTTTAATTTATATGTATATTCTTATATATATATACACATTTTTTAAAACCATGCATTTTAATCATTCTCAGTTTCTGATTCGTCTGTTTCTTTAATTGTTGATGACACTTTGTATATATAAAGGTTGTTTGTTACTGCATTTGATGTCTGATGAAGTGTTGGGTACAACGTGAAAGCGCTTACCACTGCAGTTTTCCTTGTTTGTTTGGTTTTGTTCATTAAACCTTGGATTTTTACCTATCTCGTTTTTTTGGACTGTGATTTTGCTTACATGTTAGTTTGGATACTTGGACAGAATTCTGTCCCCACAGCACATGGTGCATACCTCTGATCTTGCTGACTTTGCAGCCATGATCAAGCCATCAAAAACAAAAAGAAATAAAATGTATATGGACAGTTTGTAGTTGTAGCAGGGTATGTAGGTACAGGGGTGGATGAAACAGCGCTGCAAAAATGATTTATTTGTAGTTGTTTATTTATAATGCAGTGAGTTTTAAAATGCACTGTTTAAGAGCTTGAATCCTAATTCATTTGTATGCTCTTCTGTGGATTACACTGCTGTAGGCATTCCCCAGAATAATGGTGTGACAGTTTCCTAACTCGTTGAGGTAGCTAAGAATCCTTCTCACCACTGAGTGAGACAGAAAAGATTTTCTTTTTCCTTGCTATAAAATCTTTATAAATATAGCTAATTTGCTTAGGTTCCTCTGTATGTTGCTTCTGATCACTCTATGACTTTTCTGACCACTGTATATTTATTTGGGAAAAACTTTTGAATTATGAAAATTATTTATAAAGGATGCATATGTATAACAACAGTAGTGAACTTGACAATTTGCTATGCTCCGTAGTATTTTTTGTTGGTGCGACATTGATAGTAAATAATTAAATGTTTGAATAAGGAAATAAATAAATAAGTAAATCTATTTTCATGCTGAGCACATTACCATTCCTGGATTCCTAGGCCATATCTCTCCTTGTAACTATCCATTAAGCTTACAGTTAAAACAAGATATCACATGGCACCCCATCATGTTAAAACAATACTTCACTGCCTATGTTAAGCTGAGCCCCATCTGCTTAAGTTGGTAGAAGCTTAGGTAATTAAACGGCTCCATAGCACTTATTAAAAAGGGAGAAGTTCCTTGGTGCTCCTGCCAAATGTCCTTAAGTCAGTATGAACATCACCATGGGTCTCCCTGAAAACAGGCTGCTGACTAGTAGGACTAACCCACCCAACAACATGTAAATAAAAGATAAAAAAAAATAATATATCTGAGATATGTGTATTTATATCTCCCACTGGGCTCAAAAGTATTACTTCAAGTACCTTTACAAGGTGTAAAGTCAGTAAAGGTAATAAACCAGACCCAATGTGCATGGGGGAAGTAAGGTGTTCATAAAAAAGATATAATAGAAGAAAAGACATTTAAAATGCTCATACAAGAATGTAGCCATATATACAATTAAATTTATATTTGGACAACTTATATGATAGAACAATTTGAAAGAAGCGAATATATAAAAATATATGCCAGCATAAGCATGTACTAAGGTTCATTTATTTGTTAACCAGGTGAGCCAAAGTGTCCCTTTTCAGGGACAAACTGAGAGTACTATCAGGTTAAGTCACTTGGTCATAGTCACATAGTAGGCAAATGTAGGTTGATGGAATCAAACCCTGGACTACAGACAACAGCGTATTAACAGCTCATAGTGTTAATCCTATTATAATATATTATAATGTAACTATATTCTGTATTTCTCCATAAATAAGACCTAACCAGAGAATAAGGCCTAGCATGGTTTTCTAGGGTGGTCATGATATAAGCCCTACCCCAAAAATAAGCCCCAATTAAGATCGTCAACAACACACGACGGATGTGTTGAATTATAAAATAATATTATTGACACCTGTTGACTGAGGTTATCATACTCTTCTCACCATTTTCGGACCATTCGGACACCCAACTTCTCTTTGCAGAAAGTCATAAGATTCTTTCCCTGGGAGTCGTCCACAATTCTTACTGTAACCCTAATTCTCATTCACACTTGATGGTTGAGATCCTTGGCCCATAAACACTGGCAAGTGTACTTTCACTGGTCAAAATACAGACAACGCACATAAAACGTGCGCACTTGATAACGAACGGCCGTGGTGTCTTCTTAACCCTCGCCATTTTGTGTTGCCACTCCTGTCTCATAAGTCTTCAATTATCCCCCCCCCCCAGACAAGATGAGTGCAAAAAGAAAGAGCTATTCTGTCGAGTACAAGAAAGGAATCATGGAGGACTCATGGGAAAAGAATCTGATGGCTTTCTGCAAAGAGAAAAAGTTGGATCTCAGAATGCTCCGAAAATGGCGTGCAGCATACGATAACCTCAGTCAACAGGCTGATGAAGGAAATGCTAAGAAGTGCAAGTGTGGATCAGGTCGGCAACCATTATTTCCTGAGTTGGAAGACATCATCTGTGAATGGATTGCTAACAGGAGAGCAAAGTCTTTGGTTGTGCACAGGGCTCATATTCAAGCATTTGCCCTTGCAATGGCACCATAGTTAGAAATATCCCCAGAAGAATTCAAAGCATCACAACATTGGCTGGATGGCTTCCTTCAGCGATATGAACTGTCTCTAAGAAGATCAACAACACTGTTCAAGCTGAAAGATACTGAAGTTATTAAACGTGCACTTGCATTCAAGTCCTTTGTTGATGGCATCGACTTTTCTAAATACCAACTCTCCAACATGATTACTGTGGATGAAACTGCAGTGTTTATGGGCCAAGGATCTCAAACAACAATTGATCAGAGGGGTGCCTCGTCAGTCTACATTCCCTCCACTAGTTACAAAAGTGCACGTTACCTGTATTTTGGCAATTCGTCTAGATGGAAAGAAAACCCCACCTCTAATCATTAGTAAGGGCAAGAAAGATAAGACTGAACGTGTTTCAGGCATTTACATTCTTGAAACCGAAAAAGCCTGGTGCACACAAGCAATTATAAGGAAGTGGGTCGATGTAATGCTGCCACTTGTTTTGCGAGGTGGCGAAAGAGGTCTGCTAGTCTGGGATTCAGCCAGCACTCACTATGCTAAAGACATGAAGAAATTCCTTGCACGGAGAAGAATAGATCAAATAATGATTCCCACAGGAATGACTGCCTATCTCCAGACTCTTGATATTGCAATAAACAAGCCATTCAAGGACCATTTGCACATGAAACTCAGTGACTACATTGGAAATAGAATGGAGAGAAATCAGCATGGAAACTTTGTGAAGCCTAGCCTAAAAGAGGTCGTGACTTGGGTGAAAAATTCATGGGATAAAATCACTGACAGCTGTGTTGCCAATGCACTACGAGCAGGCTACTTGGACAAGCTGTGCTTATTTAAGTTGAGCTCATGACAGATTGGGGCCAATGATTCTAAAGGAAATGGAGTTGCAAGAATTTCAGGCTCGAATTCGGGGGTTGGAGACTTATGACAATGTTCCAGAAGAAGATGACATGACTGTATTTGAATAACTTTTCCTTTATCGGGGCAACAGAATGGATTGCTTCTGCTTTCATCTGCCAGCAAGCTCTTGTCAGTTTTTTGACTGTATTGTATTAAGGTAACATTTCATTATCAAGGGGTAATTACAAAGTAAGGCCACTAATTTCCAGACTTCATTTTTATGACTTTCCATCATTCTTCTCTTACGGTTTGGGTAAGGAATAAAGAAAGCATCACCACTCAAAAAGTGGCAGTTATTCACCTGTTTTATTCCCCTCCTCCAATACACATGTATTGAGATTTTTCGGCACTTTCTGTTAAGCATGAAATATTGCACTGTGAAAGCCAAGGTGTAGATATCCTGAAGTTGAAATGTTTGTTGCACTGTTTATGTAGAATTCTCACACAACTGTTAACGCATTACCTAGAACTGTTGCCCAGCAACAGAAAAGTACCAAATAAATGTCAGTGTACATGAATAAGTGTTGATTTTTGTATATGAATAAATGTCGATTTGTGTACATGAATAAATGTCGATTTTTGTACATGAATAAATGTAGATTGTTGTATGGGGGGGGGTAAATAAGGCATCCCCAGATAATAAGCCCTAATGTGTATTTTGGCAGGGGGAATAGTGTAAGACCCGGTCTTATTTTCGGGGAAATAAGGTAGTATACTAGTTTACCAGTCTGGCAGTTCAGACTAGATGGTTAAAGCTATTATCTGTTAGTCAGCTTCCTCCTATAGTCTTCAGTTTGACTTCCTTGGTCTGCATTTCCATGCTGTGTAACTTTTGAGGAGTTCAGTTACCAAGGAAGTGCTTCTGGGTCACTACTAGTAAAGGGGGATATGGGTGCCTAGTGGACATACTTGCATAACAAAATTAAAATAATAAAATAAAACTAGTAAATAGTTTCATGTATCCACTTGCTGACTTAAAGCAAATTTCAACATAAAATAATACCTTCTGCTTCTCAGACAGTGACAGTCATCTCACCAGAAAGGGAACTTTGGTGTGTGGTGCAAATGCAGGTAAAACAACAGGTCGCTCATCCCTTAAAAGCAGCGTGTCATGGTAGGGATGAAGCACTTAAATACAGACAGTGATTGCTGTATGCAACCCAGTATTGTGTTCTGTCAAACAGTAATTGTTCAAAAATGTATTTAAAAAAACTATTTAAAGTTATGAAATACTGATGCTCTTCAGAGTAAAGTGGGTGTGACATTAATAATACCTTTATATTTGCTTACATTTTACTCAGAACTGCAGCTTCAGAGACAACAAACAAATGCACACTGGTGATCATACCTATCAACTGTCTAGATTTTCGTAGACTGTCCAGATTTTTGCCTCATATGTTTAGTCTGTTCCTCATAACATTTGTGTTTTTTCTGGCAAATCTTTGATGACTGAATTCACTAAACAGTGACATACATTTGAATTTAAGACTTCATATCCTTCAGAAAATGCTAACACAAATCATGTTATTCTAGCAACTAAGTTTAAAAGAGCAATGTTTAAAGTCTGCCCCTATTTTTGGGCCTTTGTCCCTCAGTTATTTTAGGCTTTGTCCAGATTGCTTGCACTAAGAGGTTGATAGGCATGGTGGTAATGTATCATATAAATTCCTTATTTTAAATGTGCTTTTGTATATATGTGTGTGTGTGTGTGTGTGTGTGTGTGTGTGTGTGTGTGTGTGTGTGTGTGTGTGTGTGTGTGTGCATGTTTGGAGCAAAACATACGGAGGGTTCACTATAAAGTAATTCAGAGGAGAAAATTAGCATAAAACTACTTGTACCAATGAGCATACCTCTCAATTTATGTTTCAGAAAATGCATGTTGATGCAAAACCTCTTGTTTAGTTAAATGAATTAATTCCTTAATTGTAGTTATTTATTAATTAATAAATTAATTAGTTAGTTAATTCATTAATTATTAACCAGGGTGCAGCACTGATCTCCATGAGTCATTTTCAGGCTCAGTCTAGGACAGAGTCAAAAAAATGCACAAACAAGAGTGAATAGGTAATATACAAAAATGGATAAGCAATATACAATAGTAAAATAAACATTGAGAAATTATATAGGAAAATAAATTGGTAATATACAAAAGTTAATAAACATTGAAAATTATAATTTAAAGTTGTTGTCTTTCGGCTTTTCCTGGTTAGGGGTCACCACAGCAGAACTCCGGTCTGCTAATGATTGGCAGTAGATTTTCACGAGCGCCGAGGTGCCAGCTCGACATTCAACCTTCAAGGAAGGCACGCCCTTTTACGCATGTCTTTCGAACGCCCACCCAACCGCGGGGAGGACATGCAGACTCCACACAGAAGGCACTCCCCACGCTCTAGCCAGGAATCGAACGGGAGAACTTCTTGCTGTGAGGCAACAACGCTACCGCTGCACCACCGCGGAAAATTATAATTTAAAGTAATATGTTAAAATTGTCCTGATGTTCTTTTTGGCTATGTCGGGAATTCTTGAGCAGAGAAGTTGAACGGTATGCCAAGGTGTATTTACAGCTTTGTGTTAGGGGGTAGTGGCAAAGGTCATGAAATAATGGGGTACATTATGAGGTGAATGTTCTGTCGAAGTTAAATGATGGAGGTCAGGGGTCAGCCCCATAGCTCTCGACCTTTTAGCACAAGAATTCCGGACAAAGACAAAAATAATGAGGAAGAAAGGGCCCAAAATCTGGGACAGTTTTAGTATTGCTGTTATAAAATTAGAAAGTTGGTAAAGTCACATTTGCATTAATATGCATTATCTGAAAGATAAACTCAAATACCTATCATTGTCTAGTGACTTCATTTCTCAATGATTTGACAGAAAACCACACATTTTACAAGGACCATGCAAAAAATATGAGGCAAAATTCTAGATATTCTGTGAAATTCTGGACAGTAGAGAGGCATGGTTATCCCAGATCTGCATTCATGTTAAAATAGCCACAAATGAACAGAAGTGTGAACCTACCCAGTTAAAATATGTACAGAACAAGGGGATGGATGTGGTCTAACACCTAGAATTTGATACTGCGGTGGTGGTGCTGCGGTAGCGTTGTCGCCTCACAGTAAGACGTTGTCCTGTTCGATTCTCAGCTAGAGCGTCTTCTGTGTGGAGACATGCATGAATGGGCTTACCTTCGTTGAAGGCTGTGCGTCAGGGCCAGCAACTCGGCACATAAAAATCTACTGCCAATCATTAGCGGACCGGAGTTCCACTGTGGTGACCCCTAACCGGGAAAAGCCGAAAGACACAACAACAACATTAAGAAGGACCGATTGAGATGAGTGAACTAAATTAGACCATTAGGTAGTTAAAAAGAATGACTAGGCATAAAAGCAGATTAAGGTGCTGCAGGGACATGATGGATTAAGGAGAACGTTCTGATATGAGGAATGAGAGGTAGGAAAACAAGGGTACAGTCTCCAACAGAGTGATGTGGAAAGATGAAGGCATGCACTCAGACTGGGGGCTACAGGAAAACAAGGGCAACAGCTTATCGTAGGGTATGTAGGAACTGCACAGGCTCCGGCTGTAGGGCAAGGGCACAGTCTCCAACAGAGTGATGCAGAAAGATGAAGGCATGCACTCAGACTGGGGGCTACAGGAAAACAAGTGCAACAGCTTATTGTAGGGTATGTAGGATCTGCCCAGGCTCAGGCTGTAGGGTAAAACAAAGCAAAGATGCTGTCAAATGGAAGTACAGGAAAAACAGACAGAGACTCACAGTTGAAGGCAATACAAAACCAAAAGCACTACTATAATTAGAGAGTATAAGAAAACAAGATGATATCTTATCTTAGTGCTTATAGAAAAACAAGATAACTCAGTGTTTAAGAGCAGAGAAACTATTACACAGACTTAAGCTTAAAGGATGTAGAAATCCTAGAGGACTGTCACTGATTACGGGATATAAAAGACAATACAATGTCATATATTAGGGCCTATAGGAAAACAAGGCAACTGTCAGATTATGAGGACTTGTGTAAAAATGTAAGTAACAGTCTGAGAATATGAGTGCAGAAAACTAGAGCACAGAATTAAACCTGAGGGGTGCAGAAAAAGAAGAGCGCTGTTATAGAATAGGAGGCACAAGAAAATGAGGTGTTATCATATTATATTAGGTGCTATAGGAAAATAAGGCTGCTCTTAGAGTGGGTGTGTAAGAAAGAGAAGAAAGGCTCCGAGGAGAGCACTGGAATACAAGAGCACTTTATCATACCGAGGAAATGGCAAATTAAGCACATAATCAGGTTTGGAGATGTTGAAAAATAAAGGAACTATCTGAGTGGAATGTAGGAATATGAAGACACTGTCTCAGACTTTGGAGAGCTGGAATTAGAAAAAGAGTTCTACCTCAAGCTAGAAGATATGTGAAAATAGCAGTGCAATCCCAAACCTAGAATTGTAATAAAGCTAGGACACTTTCTCACTCAGGGCCATAGAATCATGAGGAAAATAAGAAAACTCACACAATTGTTGGGAAAGTGTGGCACCGTGCATTGGATTGTGAACTGCAAAAACAGAGTATGCCTAAGGAGGGGATCAGTTCAAGGAGTAAGTGTGAAATTATGCAGCAACTGCACACATGAGAACATTCAGCAGGCCATAGGAGGTTTCTTTTTATATTTTCATGTAGCTTTGTTCGATATACTTCAAGACCTTGACACTGAACACTACAAGTATCAGGTTTCAAAATGCAAACTGGCTACATCTATATAATGCAACAAGCATATAATCAGTAAAACGTAATTATCATTCAAAGCCATGCGCGCTGATTGGACAGAACAGTCAGCATTCCCATGCTAAATCTAATATTACCAATGGGAAAAAGTCCAACAGTAAAACAAAGCAAATGGCACAAAATCCCTGCAGCCGTAGCTAAAAATAAAAGCTGCAAGAGACTGTAAATTAAAAATATTAACATCTCAAATTAGAAAATCCTGCTGCCCCCATAACCAAAGTATTACTTCACAGAACACAATAGTATATATAAAACTTAAAATTTTATAAAAACTGTACTCACAGGACACCAGGAGTGTGCAGAAGTCCTAATGTAAAGGGCTGCTGTGCCCATGCCCTCTCCTAATTCCCTAAAAACTAGAGTGGCAAAATGAGCAGAAAATATATGAACTCTACAAGCAAATAAGTATGTACATAACCAACGCACACATGGTACATCACTAAATCATCCCCTCGATGCAAGAGGAAACAGCGAAGGTAAGGAGTGCCTTCATATGATGAAATAATTTTTAGAATTTTTTTAAATAATGTTCTTGTATAATAACAATAACTCATGTTCTATTGTGGGCAATGTAGGTTTACTCATGGCAGGCTTTGCTTGATCATTTAGAAGTTGCCTTTGTGATCAGGCCATATGTAATCCATTAATTACCCACACCTAAATGTTATTGCTAAAGTAGCTGAGGCATTGTGTTTTGGAACAAAGCAGTTATTCATGACCTTCAGTGGCACAGAATTTTAAAATATGTACATAGAAGTACACTTTTAAAGGTCATTTTTACTCATTAAAATCTTCATAGTTTTTTTCTACAAATAATGCCTCTTATTGATTGGTCTGCTAGCTTTTTGACATCCTAATACTTTGAGGATATAACAGTAATCCAGTGTCAGAATGTTCTGATAATGGAAAAAAATCAGATGATTAGAGATGAGTTATTTAATTCCCCAGCCTAGTTAATCAAGGAAAGAAAATCCCTTATCCTTGTGGGAATTTAATTGGCTGTTAATTCACTCAAAGATATTGCATTTATCTTTCCGCATCTGTATGTTTTCTCCACTGTAATTAGGTGTCATGTCAAGCAGTGAATCATACAAACAGTTATATTAAGTTATGCATTCTCATTTTTACAGATTATAGGTTCGTTCTCTTCTCTGCACATACTCTGCTCATTTTTTTCTTTCATTCTGTATATAGTAAAGTTGTAGCTGAAAATGGATCAGAGGTGTAACTACCTAATCTTGTGCTTAGTGCTGCCCCCCGTCTGTCACCTCCCCTCAACTTTAAGTGAGGGGCAAAGAATAAGTAATAACTAAATAATCTAAAAGCTCCTCTGCTCAGACTTGGGGAGGAAAACAAAAGCTCTTCTATCCAATATATGCTACAGGTTTTGCCACACATGGAGTACTACAGCAGCTCTGTTGGCTGCATGACTACTAATGTAATAACAGTAGTGCACAACAGTACTTCATTTCTGACCACAAATCCAATACCAGCATCGTTTCTGAATGCTAGTAATTCACTAGAGACCAGTCAGGATCTGGCGATCGTGTCCCCTAACACTTTGCACCTAGGGTTGTTGCACCCCATTTGCTCCATCCTAGCTACGCTTTTGAAAAGTGTCACTGGGTCATGTCTATCTACCTAAATAAATAAATAATGGGGAAAAAAAACAAAATCAGAGTTTGGAAGTGCTGCACAATTTTAGAACATGACAGGAATTCACAAATTTGAAGCATGGCAGCGATAAACAAAACTTAGATGTCAAAGATAAGACATAAGTTTACATTGTGACAGCCATGCACATTTTCTTTGTGGCATGTTTTTTTTAGAGTTTTAGAATGTGATCATGTGACATGTTTTTTGAAATGTGGAGATGTGGCTCAGTTTTGAAATGCATCACTGATGCATTGGTTTGGAATAAGTGCTGCCTCAGCAGCTTAATATGCAGTAATATTTCATTATTTTAGAATGCTAAATATAATTTAGAAATGTCAGTAGGGAACATACTTGTTTGAAGTGGTAATGACATACAGTTTCAGAAATGGAAAGAAATGAATGGATTCAGAGATGTGAATGGGCGGTCAGTTTTATAAATGGGCCATGATGCTTAATTTCAACCTGTAGTAGTGATGGACTATTTCAGTATGTCAGAGTGGCAGTTCTGAAGTGTGTCATTTGGAGTTCATTGAAGACTAACCTTGATAATTAAAAAAGAAAAATGTCAGTGTCACCACTACGGACCAAACGGACGGAAACTCTTACATTTAAAAAATGTATAAAACACCAATCAGGCATCAATTTCAGGAGCGGCTCCTTATCTTTATCCAATGAATAATTGCACCAATGAATGACTGTGAAGGGAGATACTTCTTTTATTCAGCCAATTACTGTTCTCCTATTCCTTAACATAGGTTTTAATGGTACTACGGCATAAAGTCCTGGCGGTCTATCTGCCCTCAAGTTTATAATCCATTTAGCTTTGTTTTTCTCAGTATTATTCATGATAGCTCCTTGTTTCATACCTTGAAAAGTAATTTCAATGGCTTAAAATTTAAAGTGATGTGTTGGAAATTGTGCAACTTTGACTTTGGATTGTGGTTAACTGGTACTTTGACTTTGGATTGTGGTTAACAGGTACTTTGACTTTGGATTGTGGTTAACAGGTACTTTGACTTTGGATTAACCTTGATAGTTGGATGAGAACCAGCTAGCTCATCACTTTTCCTTTTTCTCTTAAAGTGGTGGTGGGGTTCCTCCTAAGGGCTGTATTTGTCAAGGCTCACATGGTCCTCAGACTTACTTGCCTCATAGTTACTATGATCCTGTTATCTATCCTATGCTCAGCTTTTTTGACCCTCATAGGTTCATAGGTAGGTACTAGGCTATCGGCCCAAGGGCCTACATAAGCCTAGCCAGCAAGGTTCAATAGCTTACGCCACCCAAGAAAGTTATTTTCCTGTGCCACTGTCCAGCAGAGACACAGAAGTGATCCCCGGGATGTATTTCCTATTTCCCATCCACTCATCAAGATTTTTCTAGAAGAGTGCTAATGAAGAACTTTGCTTGACATAGATGGGTAGCTTGTTCCAGAATATAGGAAGTCTCTGGGACAGGAATCTATCCCTCCAGCATGTCCTGTTTATTGTGGTGACAAGGTTTAGGTTCCTAGAGCGTGTAGCTCGGAGGGACTGGGATTTCTTTAGGTGTAGCATGTCCAACAGCTCTGGGTTTGACATAGCTTTATGTGTTAGGCAGAGATCACCTCGGAGTAGGTGATATGCTTTATTTTATTTTATTTATTTTTAACTAGGTGAACTCACAAAGTGCGACCAAACCTAAGAACCCAGTTTGGTTAAGTGTTTTGTTGAAAACTACATCATTTGCAAGTGGAGACTGAGGGATTTGAACTGAGAACTACAGGAAGAAGATTATTAGCAGGTTGAGTCTTAACATTCTTTTCTAAACTGCCAGACAACAGATGGGCAATCAGTTGCCTCTGTGAGTCTTCCTGACCTATTTGTCTCCTCATTGCTTTGCAGGGTACAGGCCAGATGTCTCTGTGGGGCATTCTCCCTCTTCCCAGGGGACATCAGCCTTTTAACACCTCACTGGCTGCTTACAGAGATGAAGCCCTGGCTGTGAACAAGGTAACTGACTAGCATCTCTGGTCTTGACAGAGCTGATTAGACCTGACAGGAAGGGAAGAGTAATGAGGCTTAAACCTGTACACGTCTCTTCAGGGAAGGGGGTCACACTGTCCATAGCAGAATCCTCAGTGTAAATTGAAGGGGACATGTAGAGCTGCTGCTAGAAGGAGGACAAAGCCATGTGATCTGATAATGAGGTGTATCTGAAAGGCCCATTGCTTACCAACAACTTTGACACTAGAGTCAGGGTTTCAGAGGAAAATCCCAGTCCTCCTCAGAATGACAGAGAATGAATGAGCTATAGTGCTCTTGATATTTGGGTCAGTAGAGCAGCTGGAAGGGTAAGTTCAATGTTCAGAGAAAGGCAGGAGCCCCCCAAAAAAACACAGACAGAAAGGTAGAAAAGAAAGTGCAGGGAAATGAATAGGGGGATATGCAGTTATGGTGGTGATTATTAATGTCATAAATGTTGTTAGGAGGATACCTAAGTTGGAAGCCCTACCAGTGGAGGGTGAGGGGTGATGTCGGTGGGATTAACAGAGATGTGGACCAATGACAATAGATCATGAGGCGTGGTGGGACCAGGTATAAGGTGTTTGTGAAAGATGGAGCAAGGAAGGATGGAGGTGGAATGGAAGGATAGCCAGGGGAAGGGCTGGAGGGGATACGATAGAGGATGTAGAAACTGGGCAAGAAGAGAGAGAAGAGAGGAAGACTTCCCTTTGCTCTTTGCCTTCTTGCACTACTTCCTGCTGCCTTGCTGAATTCAGGGGTGGGAGGATGGCATAATGGTTAAGGTGTTTACCTTACAAACAAAAGTTGCAGGGTTTGATTCTCACATGGGGTAACTGGCTAGGCTTAAAGTGGTCCACAAGGACAGTTAGCCTAGTACTAATCTATGAACCTATGAACCTATGATCTATTCTCAGTGGATAAGATAGTGTTAGGCCAAGTCACAACTCAGATGTCTAATAGTGACCACTGACCAAACAACAGTGATGTTCACAGTGAGTATGAAGGAAGGGTATAGCTGAAAGTGTTTTTTGTACCAGAATACTTAGTCTCAGTTCAAAATCAAACAAGCATTAAACAGATAACTAAATAAAGAAATGCTACCTGCTTTGATTACAGCAAAAAGGAAAAATACATCCCCAGCCTATTCAGGTCACAAAATAGAACTGCAAGGATGATTAGCCAAGTCTGGGTGAGAAGCAAGGGATGGACACAGTGGAGAATGTTGGTTACGGTGTAGATCTGTAATGTAACAGATTGAAGTATCCCATCAGCCAAGGTGGGCTGAGAGGACAGATTAAAAGTAGTAGTCCCCCTTTAAGGGCTGAAACAGATAGCATGGACTGGAACTAAGAAAGGAAGTACCTCCAGTCTCACTCAGTGCGAGTCTGATGAGATGATGGAGGGGCAAGACATATTCACTTCAGAGCTCCTCTGGCTAAAAATGACCACACAACAGAATGGCTCACACTAGCAATGGAGTGGTGAAGTGCCACACTGATCAGGTTTTGTGATTTTTAATCTAGATGGCTATGGCAAAATAGGGGCTACATACACACAGAGCTGAGAAGGTAACAGGAAAGCAATGGAATGGAATAGAGCAGCTAGAGGAAGTCATAAAGGGGTAGTCTGGGCAGGTATGAAAAAAGGGTTAAAAACATCACCACAGCAAAAGTCAGGGACAGCCTTGTTCACAAAGGAGGTGAGAAATGTTATGCATGAAAAAGAAGAGAGATACACATATGGAGAGACGAGGCGACAGTGATGTTGAACAAGAAAGTGAAAGGGAAGAGGAGTAAAAGTTAGCATAAGACAGCTGCTGAACTAGCTTGGAAAGGGTGAAAGCAATAGCAAGGCCAAGAATAGCTAACATCTCTAAATGTGTATTTTCATGTCACTTTTTACCAAAAAGGCATGTAGCAATACCAGTCTGGAAAGTTGCAAGAAGGGCAGGAGGAAGGTAAAGATGAGGAAATACAAGCAGAGGTGGTGGTGGAAAGAGTGATGAGTGTCTGAAGCACTACAACACTCAGGCAACAGATGGGATCCTGCAAAAGATCTTTAAAATGGGCTGTCGTGGTTCTGGTATAATGTCTGACAAAACTGTTCAGTAGGGCTCCTTGCTGAGGGTGGACCCAAGGTCTGAAAGCAAGCAGTTCTCATGTCAACCTACATAGAAAAAAACTATAGAGTACTGTTCCTGATTTCATTGGTGTGCAGAATGTTGTTGTTTGTCTTTTTGGCTTTTCCCTGTTAGGGGTCGCCACAGCGGAACTCCAGTCCGCTAATGATTGGCAGTAGATTTTTTATGGTGCCAAGTTGCCAGCCCGACGCCCAACCTTCAGCGAAGGCATGCCCATTCACGCATGTCTTTCGGAGGCCACTCGACTGTGGGGAGGACATGCAGACTTCACACAGAAGGCACTCCAGCCGTTAATCTAACAGGAGAACCTCTTGCTGTGAGGCAACAACGCTACCGCTGTACCACCTCGGCTTATTGGTGGGCAGAATAATGAAAGCTGTCCTGAAGTTAATATTTATAAGAATCCTGGAAACAGCAACATGAGTTCCAGCCAGGGTTGCCAGACGTCCCTATTTGGGCGGGACTGTCCTGAGATCAGCAGCCTGATCCCGAGTCCTGCCCTGCCGGTTTAAATCCCGTGCAGCCTCCGCTTTGTTTTTTTTTTTTTTTTTGATTGGCCCGTATACCGGCATACGGGCCAATCAAAAATCACTGAACACGGAGCTTCTTGTGTTTAATGCGGAAGTTCCGCATTAAATGAAGCTCCGTGTTTAGCGATTTTTGATTGGCCTGTATGCCAGTATACGGGCCAATCAAAACATCGCAAAACAGAGCTACTTCTGTTTAATGCGGAACGGCCAATCAAAACATCACAAA
Source organism: Protopterus annectens (assembly GCF_019279795.1). Taxonomy (NCBI): domain Eukaryota; kingdom Metazoa; phylum Chordata; order Ceratodontiformes; family Protopteridae; genus Protopterus; species Protopterus annectens. The sequence goes on from NC_056749.1 coordinate 110,397,502, forward strand.
ACAGAAGTAGCTCCGTGTTTAGCGATTTTTGATTGGCCCGTATACCGGTATACAGGCCAATCAAAACATCGCAAAACAGAGCTACTTCTGTGTATTGCGAAACTGCGATGTTTCGCATTAAACAGAAGTAGCTCTGTGTTTAGCGATTTTTGATTGGCCCAGGCCAATCAAATAAAAAATAAACACAGAGCTACTTCTGTTTAATGCGGAACTCTGATGGCGTGGAAGACCTTTTTTTTTTAGTCTTTACTTACAGTGAAAGACCTTTTTCTTTTTTTTTTTTTTAGTCCCTACCTGGCCAGTTGAAAATCTGGCAACCCTGGTTCCAGCAAGCCTTTGTAACAGGCAGATCCTGTAAAGCTCTACTAATGCAGTTTTAGATGTATGCAGTAGACAAACAAAATTATGTGAATGTTACATATCTGTATTTCAGCAAAATCTTTTAACCTGCCCAATACAGTGGGCTCCTTACAAAGGTTAGCACGGTAAGAATGGGCAGAAGACTGTGTAAATGAGTAGTGAAGTAGTGCGATAACAGGGAACAGAATATGATATTGGGAATCATAACCTATAAGTGGAGTTTGCAACAGAGTGAGTCAGGCGAAAAAGTTCAGAGTAAGAAAAGGAAAAATGAATTATTAATATGGCAGACCTTACTCATCAAGCTCAAAGTAAAAAGGCAGGATTAAACACAAACCAAATTTAGGGTCCTATATCTAGTAGGGCAGAATCCAGAGACAAAAAGGTAATAATGCGCCATTAGCTGGCAATGGTCCGATTGTAGCTGCGTGCAGTTCTGGAGATCATGTGCAGGAGTTCACAGTGTTGACAGGGTAGATAGTAGACAGTGACTAATATGTTGAGAAAAACAAAGGTATACCACACAATGAAAGGCTATTAGGAAATAGGAAGCACAATATAATTATTTAAAGCACTGATAAATGTGATTGGATTACACTGGAAAGGAAGGGCAGGAGTAAAGATGTGTGATTGGTAGATCAAGATGATGTAAGAAAAGCATTTTTCACATATATGGTAGTCAAAAGATGATATCAATGACCAGAAGTGGTGGTAGAAACTAAAACAGTTTGTATCTTTTTAATGTTATAAAAGATGGTGTTGCCTTTTGAATTCTCCTGTTAATTTTGTCTTAATTGCAGAGTTGCTATTTGATTTAAACATCATATGTTTGTGCTATATTGAGCAACTGCACTCACTTGCCAGATTCCACATCACTTATGTCTGCAGCATTATCATTTCAAATATCATAACGGAATCTCAGATAGCACATAACTTAATAAACTGTGACACTGAATGTCCAGTTATGAATTTAGAAACTGAGAAATGTGGGGGACAATCCTGGCCTGATAAATCATTTTGTATATGTATGTGAGCGAAAACCACAGTACTCTCGGCAGCAAACTGATCTTTAAAATGAGGGGGCAGTGGCACATGTCCCTTCAGCTCCCCCAGGATTTATAACTGATGTGTCCTCAGCACATTAGCATACATACAATCTTGGCATTTCGTAGTCTGTGGTTTAATGCTTTATTCCAATACCGCCCCCTGACATGATCTAAAGTAAGTCTGATGCCCTGCAGCGTATGAAAGAAGCTAAAACACTGTTACTCAGATGCAGCTGAAAAGCAGACCCTGCTGCTCTGCCAAGAAAGGCTACGTATATAAGTTCTAGAGAGCATGTTGTCTGTGGACTCTCACTGAAAGTGTATGTTTTAAGTGGTAATCAAAGGGGAAAGGATTGCATAAAAAGGTAAAGTAAAAGCCTACTTTCAATATTTTATTTCTAATTAGGAATGCACTACTAAACCAAACGTTTACCAGTCTGGTTATGTGTCTCTTATGAAAGCTCTTCCATTATTAGTGCAGGCCCATTTCTGGAGATTTTAGGGCAGAGATACTAAAATAAGGCTTATAGCTAAAAATAAATTACATAATTACAATGTACATTTGTGACGCAAGTTTATAGGTAAACTTTAGGTTAACTGGGCTGAGGGGCCATTTTAAGATTAACCAATAACCTAAGGGCAGAATTAAACCCTATACCTTCTGTCTGTGAGGTGAAAATCTTAGCCATTATGCCAAACCAATCCCCTAAAGTTATATTGTCTTCCCTATTTATGTAGCTTCTATCCTTGTTTCATTTGCACCTTCTCTTAGCCGACCACTCATCGTAGGTTTTCTTGAAGAATTCTGTGGTCTTACAGGCTAAAACCAGCTCAGATAATCTGTTCCATTCATCCAATACCCTCTCCATGAAAAAAATATTTCCTAATGTCTAAGTAAAACTTTGCTCTCTTAATCTGGTTGTCATGGCCATTTCTCCCTTATTGTCTTTCTTCTTGTGCTGAAAGCCATCACATTGCCTCCAAGTGACTTGTGCAGCTATGACATGTATCCCCTTTCTTGCCTAGCAGAGTGAGATAGTTTTAACACAGTATATTGACTCACTTATTGTCTCATGTTTCCTTGTTACTTTCATAATCTTCATTGTACCTTTTCAGTTGTCCCTATAATGTCACATGAAATGAGTAGAGTACTTTAACTGAGGCTTACTACGGATCTACAGAGGCAATAGAACTGCATTTTCCAGCATTTTCTTCCAGTAACAGTATGTTTGTTTGTTTGTCTTTCGGCTTTTTCCCGGTAAGGGGTTGCCACAGCGGAACTCCGGTCCGCTAATGATTGGCAGTAGATTTTTTACAAAACGCCGAGGTGCCAGCTCGACACCCAACCTTCAATGAAGGCACACCCATTTACGCGAGCATGTCTTTCGAACGCTACCCAACTGCGGGGAGGACATGCAGACTCCACACAGAAGACACTCCCAAGCCAAGCCGAGAATCGAATGGGAGAACCTCTAGCTGTGAGGTAACAACGCTACCGCCGTACCACCGCGGCTCTTCCAGTAACGGTATAAAATAACAAAAATAATGTTATTTTTGCTTCTAAGTATTTTTATACACCCAAGTGTTTTGTAGAGTACACTGACCATGACTGTAGCATTATCAGTTTTTACCTAGTGATTCCTTTTAGCTGTTACTAGCATATATTGACATTTCTTGATCAGTGTTTGTAGGATCTCCTCCTTCCAAATCGCATTGATTAGCTGTATGGTCAGCATTCTCCACTGCACACACACACGCGCACACACACACACACACACACACACACACACACACGCACACGCACACACACACACACACACACACACACACACACACAACAATGTGTAGACAAGCTCAGTTGAGACTTTTATATATATATTTTTATCAATATACATATGGGTCTACTTTTAAATCTTGAAAGAATGGAAGACCAACTTTCAGTATTTCGAGACTTAAACACCGAGCACCCACTATACTGAAATATTAAAAAAACAAATGTCACTATACCAAAAATTCATAATACTGAATTTTCAGTAATTGACATTGTTTTTTAATATAACCTCCACCACATGACAAACACCACCTCCCCCCAAATCTTAACTAAAACACCAAACAGTCACACCTACAAAACCTATGCATAAGGCACGCCCCCCTGCACCCCACACCCTTGCTACTTATATATACCAACCCCGAGGTCACACTACCATGAAATACACAAAAAAGCTACTGTTATGTACCCTACACTTACTTTGTACACCATCACACATACACGCGAAAAACACACAGACTACATATTAAAAAAAAAACACTGCCTTCAACACTAACACACACCCATCTAACCCATCCAACTCCCAAAACTTCCCACAAAACTAAAAAACAAAAAACCCTACCAAAAACCCTTAAACACTTACAACCTACCTGAATCTCCATACACAGCCATACATTGTCCGCCATATCTAACTCCCAGACCACAATGCACTGCAAACGCAAATCACAACACACCACACTAACAGCAGGTTTGGTAATATAAAAGTTGGTAAAGTACAGTTTCAATTAACTGCACTTTCGATATTTTAGTCTTGAGATACTGAAATGAGTGCCTGTCATGAAATACTGAACTCTGACAACAATGATCAACAAAAGTTCAATCATTTTAGAGCAAATCTAAAATGACAGAAAATATGCAAAAGTAAATTTATTTATTTTTTTGCAGGGGGCAAGTCCCACTGCACCCCTTCCTGATTATATATACTAACTTCAAGATCACACAACAGCTGGGTAAGGACAAATTCCCTTATCCGGCTGCAATGCAGTCGTATACAAAAGGCTGCTGGCAAAATGTCAGTTTGAAATAATGTTCTTTCATATGAGCATTCACTTTTATTTTTACAACATTAAAGAGAGTTTGCTCAAATGAGTGTATGACATCCCCACGCTGGGTCAATAATCAAGGAGCCTGAATCCTCACCACTGACACTGGAGAAGGGCATGCACTTGAATACAAATGGATACACTCTGTATTTCCAGATGTAGACCTCTCTACATCAAACACAATTTCCCTTAAGACCACACAGAGCACAGACTCAACCCAGGTCTGGCTATCTCTATCTGCCTCTGCCCCGGTCCCCAATAAAGTTACCCAATGGCACTGTGAAACCAGTGCTTTGTGTCCCTCTCCCAAGTAGCTGACACACACACTCATTCAGTTTTAATGAGATTTAATTTTCACACAGACACACACACACACACACACACACACACACACACACACACACACACACCTGGGAAAGGCTGGCCCAGATTACCCGCTTTACCAACTTTGCCCAGACAATAAGATAGATTCAGTGCCACCAGTCAGTTATTATAAGGCTAAGTTAATATTAATAACAATGGTAATGTTGACCAAACAGCAAGATTTTCAGGAGTGGCCAGAGTTATCACCAAATAAGTATGTGCAAATACTATCAAAGATTAAATATTTTCTAAAAAGGAACAGCCACAATGAAAAGTTTAAATATATTTAATAATAAGTAATAAAAGAACAAAACAACACTAAATATATATTTACAGTAAATAGAGTTCAAATCACAGAAAATATTTAAAGTAACACTGATGGACAGACTCATACAAATAAAGAAAATCTGTAAACTAAGCTTCACTACATTCTTGACAGAGTCTAGGAGAATTACTATTCCCTAATAACTTACTTGATAGAGAAAGGCACAATGAAATATGTGAGTAGTCTTTCTAATCAGGTTCCCCAAAACAGAATACTACATACTCAGGGATTACTCCCTGTAAAATATAATATCCAAGATGGCTTGCAGAATGACCTCATCTGATCACCTGATTCTAGGTTCTCACAGTATTCTCGTTTGAAGCTGAGACAAGAATTTAGCATAGACGGCTACAATACACAGCTAAATATTTATGGCAGTGCTTTGGGCTTCCCCTCTTTCTACTGAGCTAACAACCAAAGGCTTCTTCCAGACCAACCATCTCCAGTCCTATTCCATACTCGGGGGTGCCATTTTAATGGTTTAACAGCTCATTTACATTTCCCATATTTTTCTTAAAGTAAGCATGCTGATTAACTTCTGCTGTCCCAGTACTATCTATTAAAACATATATACATTTAATTCAGTTACACTAATACAGGTATATTTATTTTCATTCCAGTAGGGTGCACTGTTGATACCTTTTAACACAAGCAAACCTCACAAATACATTTTCAGCACAAGCATCTGTACAAATTAGTTTGATATACAAAGGACGTATAATTATTTACAAAATTCCAGCTAGCTGTGCTGGCACAACTCATACATCCACTGCCCTACTTCCCATGCTATGGCTAGCAGTGCTTCCTATCATCAAACTTCTCCCCTCTTTGAAGACTTAAGCTAGTTTTTCAAGTGGCCCTTGAGAAACGTGGCTTGAGAGAAATAAGCCTGTCTGGGAGTATATCACCCATTCCCTGTCTTGCAATCCTGTCTGCACTGGCATTGCTGTAGTCTGGACTGACTAGCACAAGGGGCCTCCCAAAGCTCCTTTAAGCTTTTGGAATACCTGCATGCATGTTGGGGTCCACACTACCTTATCCAGCCTGTTCCCAAACACTTGTAACACTGCTAGGGTTTCTTGAACCTGGGTAGGAGATAGCCACTGAGACATTAATATCCTTTCCGCTGAGGTGTCAGTTCGAGCCTCACTGAGGAGATCAGTCACCAGATCCGCCTCAGACTCCTCCTGCCATCCGCTGAAAATACCCAGCACAAGCACCTAACTATCATGGTAAGGCTTCACCATGTTAACATGGTACAGTCTGTGCCCTTGCCTTCTGCCTAGCAGTTTTACCATGCAGTTAACATCACTGACCCTCCTTACCCCTTTGAAGGGTCCCTCCCAATTTGCCTGCAGCTTATTGTGTCTGACAGAAATGAGCACTATCATCTGTTGTCCCACAGTATACTCTCTGATTCAAGCGTTCCTGTCATACCAGACCTTTTTCTGCTGTTGGGCTCCTGCCAGGTTCTCCTGAGCCAAGCCCATGAGCTCCCTAAGCCTTATCCTGAAGTTTAGGACATATGCCACAACAGACTTCTTATGGGATTCACACTCACCCTCCCACTCATCACAAATCTAATCTAAAGGTCCCCTCACCCTATGCCCATACAAATCGACTCAAAGATTGAAAAACCTGTGGATTTCTGGGGCACCTTCCTGTATGCAAACAGCAGATGGGGAAAATATTCACCCCACTCTCTCTTAAACTGGTCTGAAAATGCCAGTAGCATAATCTTTAGTGTAAAGTTTAACCTCTCCTCAAGACCATTAATCTGGGGATGGTATCTGGGGATGCGATCCCACAGACAAGCCAGCAGTTCTGACATGAAATTGGAACCTCTGTCAGTCAGTATTTCTCTTGGGAAACCTACCCTGCTGAAAATCTCTAGCAAAGCATTTGCCTCTTTCTCTGCCTCGATGGAGCACAGAGCCACCACCTCAGGGTATCTAGTAGTGTAATCTACTACCACTAGGATATACTTCTTCCCTGTGGAACTTGGAGTACTCAGAGGCCCCACAATATCCACAGCTACCCTCTGAAATAGCTCCTCAATCACAGGCATAGACATAAAAGAAGCTTTAACCTTGTCTCCTGCCTTGCCTACTTTTTGGGACTGCTTACAGGTCCTGCAGTACCCTGTTACATCTTTGGCAATCCCAGGTCAGTAAAAGATCTACATAATATATCTCTTGGCATTCTTTTTGCCCATATGACTTGCAAAAGAAATGTCATGGGCTATGACTAGAAGTGCCAGACAGTAGGCTCTGGGCACTACCAAGTGCTGCATTACCTCTTCTAGCCCACCCTCAGGGGTCCACTCTCTATACAGTAACTCTTTGTTCCAGTATACAGACACCCCTTTTCCTTAAGAATCAGGCACATCCCTAGCTACCTCCCTCCAGCCTTATGATGTAGGATCTGAGAGCTGAGCCTATCTCAGCTCTATCTTTGTGACTTTTTGCAGCTCCCCTTCCACAGGAAGTCTGGTATCTTCTGACAGCAGTGCCTCACTGTCAGCCTGGATACTACCACTCACCTCTGTCTTACTCACCTCTGTCCTTGCAATCACCCTGTTCAAGGGAACATCAGTACCTACCAGCAGTCATGGCTCATCTTCAGGATCAGTGCTACAGGGTACTCCCTCCCTGAATTAGCCGCATCACCAGTCCTGGCTTCAGGGATGCAGTCTGTCTGGGTCTTTCCCAGGCTACCTGACCCACATCCCTGTCTCCAAGCCTGACTGTGTATCACTGCATGCATAGAAGGTACTGCATTGTCAAAATCATTCCCTATCAAGACATCTGCAGGGATAGCCTCAAACACACCTACTTCCTTGTTTCCTTTTCCACACTCCCATTCAAGGTGAACCCTGGCCAAAGGCATTTGGAATGGGATCTCTCTTAAAGCTCTGACTGGATTGGACTACCCAAGCAAGTACTGCTCCTTTTTAACCACTGCAGGCTTCACAATGGTTATATCCAAGGTTGTGTCTTTCTTGGCAATAGCCTGTTTTCCACCCACCAAGATAGGATGCAAACTCTGGTGGTAGTTTGATACCCCTGTGGTCTCCAGACAACTTACCACTGGCATTCTGTTATTCCCACTTGCTGGCTCCCCCACCTTTTTTTCCCCACCTTGCCGCTGTGGACATCTGTATGCTACATGGCCCTACTGGTTACATTTAAAACATTTAACCCTTGATCCTGGCTCTGTACCTGAAATAGTGGCTTCATCTGTTACTGGCAGACTCTGCTGGGGAGTTTTAGGCTGCCCACCATGGGTTCCCTTATATCCATGAGCAGCACTGGGTATCCCTTTCCTGTGCAGTGATGCCCTGCTTGCTAAGTAGAGATCCCCTTTTCTCCCCAGCACATCTGCAGAGTTGCATTCCCTGTCTGCCAAACAGATTCTCATGTCCTCAGGCAAAGTGGTAAGGGCGCATTCCCTCACTAAAAGGTCTGCCACCCTTGAAAAGTGGTGACCTGACACCCACTCAGCTACCTATGAAAATAAATGATTAACTCAGCAATATAATCACATTTTCATCTGGCTTGCATTTATGCTCAATAAACCTTTTTTTTTTGTAAGCTTCAGGTGTTAACTTAAAACATTACAATAAACACTTTATAACTCTAGCTTAGTTTAAGCAATCAGCATCAGACAATTTAGAAACAGCAGTTACAGCTTTCCCATAGAGTAAGGGGATCAAGAACCATATCCAGAGCCCTTGGTCAACATTATAATGTTTACATACCCTTTCAAATATATGAATAAAACTATCAAAATGATCACCCTCTGTAAACTGTCACATACATTTACTGACCTTTATTCCTTCTGGGGTTCGGTTATTCCCTTCCCCGTTACCTCCATGACCCTGGCGAAGGGTCAGCATCTCTCCCTCTCATGTTGACGCTGCTTCTCATTTTCTTCAGCCTCCAAATGCCACAGTCTCTCTGATGATTCCAGTTCCAAACGTTTGTCTTCCAGTTCAAGTCTCTTTAACTCCAGATGAATTTTTATGTCCTCTGAGGATAAGTTGAACTGTCCTCTTTCTGAGAGCTGTACATCCCCAATTCCTGATTGGTTGTCTTCTTGGTTGTTGGTCTGTGCTACATCCATGATTAAGGCTGCAATCATTTCCCCTTTAGTCAGGTTGGCATGGACCAGTCCTTTGCTTGGTACATCTCAGCCAACTGGTTCCTTGTCAGCTTCCCATAATCCTCTGCTGACATCCTTGCCTGCTCTCCCTGACTAACTAAGCGAATGAAAAGTAAGTAAATAAAACTATTGTGATATGAAACTCTGAATGTCTTACTTAGTGGCTGCTTGAGAGTAAACCTTTTTTAGTGACAACTGCTTACAGGCTATAGGAGTTCAATTAATATTCCACCACTGCTCTCCAATATGTATCATCCCCACTCTGGGCCAGTAACCAAGGATCCTGAATCCTCACCACTGACACTGGGGAAGGACATGCACTTATTGTACAAATGGATACACTCACTATTTCCTTCGTCAGGCTCCAGTTTAACGAGTATAAACCCAGTCACAGTTTAATAAGGTGGGCTTGATATCACCTGATTTCCACAAGTCCATGTAGGTGCTTACCTTTAAGACATTGTTGTCCAGAAAATGAACTATCCTCCCCCTTACCATCCTCTCACTGGTACAGTGGTTTCTGAATCATTCAAGCCTATTGCACTGTGCACTCCTGTCATGAACAGGATTGTACAGTCTGTTAGGCATTACTGTCTCCCAGGGAATATTCCCAATGAATAAAAGAAGTCCCACAATTAATAAACCTCATTCAGTATACCTCATATCTGTATATATAGTTGGTATAAAGGGATGAGGTTATGAACTGTAGGTCTTGGGGTGCAGGGTTTGATTCTCTCACCCCTTATTGCCTACTGCATGACCTTGAGCAAGTTGCTTAACCAGACAGCGTTTGGGGCAACTGGGAATTTGGGCTAAACTCCTCGGGTCTATATCAGATGAATGTAAAATCCGTTCATCGAATAAGTAAAGATCGAAGCTTCACAGAAATCGAAAAAGGTATTGTGGGGTCTCAGTACAGTAAGGATTAGGTATTTGCCCTTTCCTCACTGTAGTGCAATCTTGGAATTAGAATATATATTTAGCGGGGGGTGGGGGGGCACAGCCTCCCAATACGATTTCGGTTTCCGTGACATTTCGATCATTACATATTCGATGAACGGATTTTTCATTCATCTGATATAGACCAAAGCTTCTCAGTGGTCCTCTGGACTGCAAACCTAATAATTGTCTATGAACCTAATGCAAAGTACACAAAATAAAATTCTTAATAATGTCTTTGTTTCAAGTTATTTTATGAATAATTACACTTGCTGCATACTCTCAACAAAGGGGTCAAAATCACCAATACCTTCCATGAGAGAGCTCTGTTCCCATACCTCCCCAAATTAATTTATTCTAAATCTGAGGTTACGTGATCTTGTAGAAAGGAAAAATATGTGGTCTGCCAGAGAAGTCAGGTATGCTTTTCTGTCAGGCTGTAGCGGTAGAACTGACTAGGAGAGTATGAGACATGTTTCATGCAAAATCAATTTATGAATTGTCTTTCTTGTGTTACTGTTACACATTACAGTTTATGTCCGTCGTTTTTAGCATTATGCAGATATTGTCAGTATCAAGTCTCTCATATTATCCATTTTGAAAGTTTCATGTTCGGGGTTTCAGAGCAGAAGTGTGAAACGTTCTACTGGACTATGAAGATGAGCAAATGTTTGTTCTCATGAACAATACTCAGCAAGACTCCATTGCTGTGTATACCTGCTATTTCTATGCCTGCAGATTGCTGATAGAAAAAGCAATCCATGGAAAATAGCAGGAAGGGAAATGTATGTGAGGGTGATGTAACTTCATGTTTGGGCTAAAACATTAAGAAATCATTCTGAGAATTAAGAGCAGTAATTGACAAACTGCAGTAAATAAGTCAAACATCAGCGATGAAATTTCAGACCATTAGACATTACACATTACAGAACAGACAAGAAATAAATACTACTTAGTTTAATTATTATTGCAAGAAAGTTTGTTGAAGAGGTCTGTTGTGGTGGGAAAAGCTCCATCTTTGCACTCTGGAAGTGAAAGCGATCCACAATTTTGCATTCTCAAAACCGTCACTATACTTTGCAGTGCCACAGCAAGCTCAGAGGATGGAATTGCTTTTGAAACGGTACAGTCAGGAATGTAATTACCCTTCCTGAAGTGCACTGGTAAATGATTGTCTGGCAGTTTACTTCATAAGGTTGAGGCCAGTATTCATCCCTTAGTACTGGATTTAATTATCTCAGTTTCCACTTGCCTTCTGTGTGACTAAATAACTCACTTTATTGAACACTGTTCCTCGGTAACCTCCAAAAGGAGGCATGTGTGGCTAGTGAGCTTTTTCCACGACAAAAGATATAAAGAACTTTTCCTTCAAATGGAAAATATGATTTCTTCAGTTGAATATGCAGTGACTAAATATGCACACTGCAAAGAGAATCTCTCACTGAATGTCTTTATTCTGATGCTTGTGAAGAAGGTATAAACTGTGGTGTGGGAAACTGGGAAAGGAAGATGTTCAATATAATTGGACCGTGGTGTAAATCCTCACAATGCACCAGATGTTTTAGGGTCCTGATAGCACCCTTTCGCAGAACTCCGCTTTAGTCCTGATAATGCTAGGCAATCTAATGAGCAAGAAGCATTAGGAATTTCCTAAAAGCTCCATGCTGCACTGAATAATTCAACAGCTTCTTCTTCTTCTAAGGTTTGATCTCTGTGTCATTAAGCCTTCTGATTTCCTGTTATCAATTATAGGCAGGGTAGAAATTAGCCCTTCTCAAAAGTTAGGAGGATTGTCTGCACCTCAGGCAGTGTTCTGTTGAATAAATTAATGCTTGCATCTCTTCAAATTTGTGTGCTATTTTGAAGCTCTTCAATGGCAAAAGTAAGCTTTTTATTGGCTTTTCCTTGATTTTCAGGTTAAGAGAAGTCAAAGCTACAAATAAGGTAGCACATTTATTTAAGTCCCATCGAGGTAAGCAGATGCTTTCATTTATTAACTGAGTCAGAGGCTTACCCATCCATAAATTTGAAATGTATATAATGTGATTGTTTTAAGTTGTGTGTGTGTGTGTGTGTGTGTGTGTGTGTGTGTGTGTGTGTGTGTGTGTGTGTGTGTGTGTGTGTGTGTGCATGCTTTTGTTTTGTCTTTGCCCATTCAAGACTACTTTCATAACACAAATTTCTGTAATGTCTGCAGGATAAAAATGATATTAATCATGTGAAAAATAACATTCTTCAACAAGGATACTTGATGTGCTTGGGGATTTCACTTTCCTAGTCATGCAGCAGCCTTAGAGATGAAATAGGTAACTCATGTGGTACACCTACAAGATAAATATGTCTATTTTATGTTATACACTTTTGCTGACATCAGATATCTGATCCTGTAAGTATAAATGAATTTGAATTATCAGCAAACATTTTATCAGTAAATTGCTGTATATTTGCATTTGATTTTGTGTGTGTGTGTGTGTGTGTGTGTGTGTGTGTGTGTGTGTGTGTGTGTGTGTGTGTGTGTGAGTATGCGTGTTGTCATATAAATCACAACTTCATGGTTTACTTTTTGTAATTAATAGCACAACTTCACATCTTTGTTTATATAAAATGAAATAAGTAAAAGTCAAGTAAAAAAACACTGAACCTAGAAATACAGGAAAAACAAAATCAACCTCAAAGAACATCTTCACAAAACTCTGTCTCACAGGCTATTGGCTAACAACTAAACACCAAGGTATTGCCTTCTTGCATCCACCATGTGAAGGAGGGGAAGCAGCCCACACCTCTCAAGACTTAAATATACCAACTAAACAGTCGCAACAACTCGAAGATGATAGATATCTCCTTGCAAATAACAGTCACTGCCCCGGCAATTATCTCAATTGCAAAATGCACTCAAAATCATACTACTACAACCCCACCATATACCCTCACCTAAAAAAAGAATATAAATACATTGGTAAATAAAACAATTCATTTAAGAATAAATAAATAAATAAAATGCCACTATAAAAAAGCAGTAATTAAAGTCAATTTTTGTTTGTTTTATAGTGGTACTTTATTTATTATGTTATTTACACACACACTCATCTACCTGAAACTAACCAACTGCACAGAATTCTGATAACACAAATATCTGACTTTTAATAGAATCAATAAATTGTGTCGTCAGGAAAATGTGCAGTCAGCATAAAGTACCAGCAGACAGTAAGTTGATCCTATCCACAATCAGCATTCTTTTCTCTACGTATATACACACACGCACACACACATATGTATCTATATGTATATCTATATATATATATATATATATATATATATATATATATATACACACACACACACACACACACACACACACATAAACACTTCAAAAAAAAAAAAATATATATATATATATATATATATATGTGTGTGTGTGTGTGCATATATGCATACACAAATACACACACACACACACACACATATATATATATATATATATATACACACACACACACACATATAAACATACACACATGCATACATACAACAACTATAAGTTTACCAGCTGTAGTCTGGATCTTCTTTGCCTCTTTTCCAAAAAAAAAGGAGTTTGTTTTTATTATTTCCACATGGTATTTAAAGTTAAGTTGCTGGCCCAGACAGATCCCAAGGTATCTGAAATGATTTGTATCTCTTACTTTAACCCTTCAAAGTACAGTTCTACTACCTCTCTATCATTTTTAGATGTATTTATTTTTCTGTTGTGATAGCCATGCAAGGCTTTCTGTTGTATACTCCTTTTTAATGTATGTGATGTAAATTCATACTTTTTTTTAATGCTACAGCTGAAAAATGTCCATTTGGAGCAGCCCAGTGCCTAAATACCCAGTAAATAAATAAATACATCAATACAAAGTCAGGAATGCAGAAGACATCATCATTAATAATTTTATTTATTTGCTGACAGAGTAATCATATTCATATAAAAACTTTTCCAGTCACATTGCCCTCAGCAGTTAGTAATTGCTCTGCATAATACATATTCAGTAGTTACTGAGCTCAGCTAGTTGTTAACCTTCACAGTAAAGTCCAATATCTATCTCATTTAACTGAATATAATACTATATGTTTTCAAATCAAATTTTCATAATCCTCTGAGTAAAATGGAGGGTCATCCTGCTTATCTTCCTTCTGTTTCCAGCCTCATAGCACTTGGTATCCTTAGGCCTTGTAGCAACTGCCTGATGCTCACAGATAATGAGTGTTTACTTAGTACAACACAGTCTGTCTGTGAGTGAATATGGAACTCTCACTCTCACAAAAGGATACAGACTCGCACCGAAATGTCGTGCACCGAGATGGCAGCAATAGAAAAAACAGTCTGCCAAAGCATCTTAGATCCACAAAGACTAAGTTTTACTGAAAGTCAAACTCCACATCATCTTCTGGCACAGTTCCAACAAAGATTCACCAGGATGTAAGTCATCTCAGATCCAGTACACAGAACTATTCTACAAATAAAAACATTTTAGTGATTGATGACTATAAACACACTGATTCTTCTTTCATTAGGCTGGGCATAGGCATGGCTGTCTCAGAATCTGTCATTTCTTATGGGCTTTTAAGGTCCTTTCACCTGGCAAGTATGACTACGACATATTCGTGATCCATGTGGATATTTGAGTGACTTGCCATGCAAAACGGCTGAGAGACATGCGTACCTCTCCATGCATGTCGCAATTGCAGACAAGACTCTGGTCCTGACTGAAATCCTTCCTTCTTCAAAAGTGATACCCAGATACAAAGAAAAGGCTTCAACAAGTGGTAAACAGTTGCTGTCATTCCCGAGGGATTCAGTATGTGTCAGGACGGGACGAGATGCTTGAAAGTCCAGCCTGCTTTGTCAAGGATGGTCTGCACCTGTCATACCTAGGTTTCTGCATATTGGCTAAAGCTTTTGCTATCCCTATAATGTTTTATTAGGCAGAGTCCAGCTAATGGACATCCCAATGTAACTAATATATCAAATCAAAAACAGGATCACATTAATGCCAAACCTCTAACCTCTCCTGGATTAGGAGCACATCCATGTCTGTGTAGTTGGTGAAACATGGTTTAAATGTTCAGAAAGCACTCCCTCCATACCTGGGCTTTGCATCTACCATGTTTTCTAACCCAATGGCAGTTGAGTGGTATCTCCATATTTGTTAGGGACCATATCACCATAGGCAGATTTCCAAGGGATCCACAAACAGAGCTCATTAAGCTCCAAATCACACAAAATAATACAATCAGTTTTATAGTCTGTTACGTCTCATATGCAAAGCTATGAAGCAAATTATAACTGACCTGATTAACTATGACATTAAAAAAATCTCATCTGGCTAGACAGCCAGCAGTTTGGCTTTTTAAGGGATAGATCCTGTCTAACAAATCTTGTTAGCTTCTTTGGAAGAGTAACACAAGCTGTTGACAGTGGCCGTACTGTACACGACATGTCTTAAATTGGCGAAGGCCTTTGACACTAAATACCATGATAGCATAGTTAACAACTTAAATGTATTACACATAAATCCCTGTATGGTAGGATGGATAGCAAGTCTGATAACTTACAGAACCTATATGGGAGTCAGATGCCTCATCCAAGAGTATGAAAGTACCCAATGGTGTTCCATAGGTTTCCGTGCTTGCAACCCTTTTTTGACATTTACTTTTTCATCCACCAGACAACAAACCAAAAGCTCTGGCAAAACTTGTTTGCTGACAACTGCAAAATGCAAGTTATTCTAAAGTCACCCTCTGACACTCAAACCCAGTGAGGTCAAATTCCTGTTTTATTCAGCACTGATTATACCAATTATTGAATACAATGTCTAATTTGGTATGCACTTCACTAGACATATTGAAGAACTAGAAAGACCCCAAAGGTTTCTAACTAAGAAGATCACTGACTTAAAAACTCCAAACTACCAGAAAAGACTAGAAGAGCTGTCCCTTATAGACTACTGAGGGGAGATCTATGCCTTGTCTTCCAAGCCATTAGGGACCCCATATTCCAGGATCTTTTGTATCCCCACAAATCAAATAGTCCCACAAATAGCAGAACAAGGGACCTATATCTTCACCAGCAGGTAAATAAAACAAGATGGAGAGATAGGTTTATTACATAGCACCTTCCTCACCTCTGGAATAGAATCCCATCGCATTTTAAACAGTATCTTACATTATCATCCTTGAAATGGAAACCGGACAATTGGGTGAGTGTTCACAAATTCATTTCTGCCTTTACTGGCCAGGACCTCCTCGACACAGTACCCACAATCAGCTGTTCTTGTGATAGTGATTAATTTTACAGTTTTACCAGGCTATCTAAAACACCAGAATACAACACAGTCTTGAAGGCCTCTTTTATACAGTATGAAAAGTTAACCCTTGATCCAAGACTGATGTAACTTATTTCTGAACCAAAACTACCCCTGTATATTAAGTTGCAGAGGTAGGAGATTGCATCTGTAACATATATTCTTGTTTGTTCATTTTTACTGTGCTGGAGAAAAGTTAGTCAGCAACAAGTTTGTGACAGTGTGGTGTGTCAGCAAGTAATTTACAGATGAAAACAAGTAACGTCCGAGTGGTATAAGATCAGCTTTGTTTTTTTTCCTCCCTATAGCTGGCTATCAGCTGACACTAGTTCCCCTTCTCTTTCACTGGGTCTACCGAACTCATCTTAGCTTCAATTCAGTTCAAACTGACCCACCATGTCCAGGACATGTGAGGAAACTGAGAATGCAGTGGCAACATCATACTGCTTTGTGGAGAGGGGGCCCTAACACTTACCACACCGTAGTAGCCTTGCGATCTCCACAAACACTACCTTCAGGAGACGCATGCTTCCTCATACAGCACATCTCTTGTACAGCACAGAGCTTTGCAGGCTTGTAAGGCTGCTTTATTATAGCAAACTAGGCCTCAAAGATGAGTGAGGCAACATCAGCCTCCCAATCCCCCCCCCCCGTAGCCCCTCCATGCCACTAATCATAAGTTTTATCCCCTTTTTATTTGTCTGTGTTACCTTGTTAACTTTAACGCAAAAAATATTGTTTGTTACCTTTGTAACCGCGACTAGGCCTGCAAATACTCATACATTGATGAGTGTTCTACCCTGGAAAACAAATAAATATATAAATAAATATTTCTGCACCACGAGGCCACTAATAATATCTTCTTCAATAAGGATACATGTCCTTACATGAAATCTGGAATAGGGAAGTAACCTATTTAAGAAGAACTCTTCAAAGACGGGCCTCTTTCATTTAAAGATCTGTATATATCATTTTATAAATAAGAGTTCATCCTTTGAAATTATTGTTGCGTAAATCATCAGATTGTCATTCTTTACCAAGTACTATTTTTTTAATCAGTGTTAGTACTAATACATAAAGTATTAGTACCCTTATTTAGTGCTTTTCTTTGACCTATTATGGAGAATAGTAGATCATTTTATAATTATATTTTTAGCCATTGAGACAACCAGAAAAAGTATATTTACATTTTATATTAATGCAGTATTACAATTTAAAGAACTGCTGTATGAATTCAAATTAAATATCATGTTTAGTCAGTTTCTTGCAGACAGTGGAGGGGTCTGATACTCTCTGTATACAACCACTTCAGAACTGGTGCTATGCAAATCCTAGGGTGTGACTGATACATCCTTCATGTTTTTCTCCAGTCCTCCAGGCTGGCTGAAAATATGTGAATGGATGGGGACAAACATCCACTTCTACTTAATCCAACCACTGGTAACAACTTTAGTATATGCAGTAGCTACAGGTGAGTAATTCTTCATTGTGTCCTGTTCCGGAGGCTAATGTAGAAAATTCTAGAATACAACCTTGAGGTGCCAGACAGTGCTGGTACACTACTGCCTCAGGCGAGACTACCATCCACAATTAACTCTGACATTTACATAGGAAACAAACAACAGGAATCCTTAACTCCACAAGATGATCTTGCAGTGATCACAGTTGTGACCACAGCCCCAGTTCTTAGGAGCGACTCATCCTTATGTCCAGTTATATAATGACAATCAGTATCCTGTCTCTCTCTGATTCTCCACTGCAGTCATTGGGATCAGAGAGCCTTGCTCACTTCTTGCCTCATCGGTCAATGATTAGTGTCCCTCAGCCAGACTTTCCCTGGGTGTACAATGCACTCTTAGCCTCCCACATCTCTGGCACTAGTCCCAATCTATGAGTGCCCTGGGCACCTGTTGTTCTGACATGTGATTAAATATACTCTTCTGACTAGCAGCCTATCATTTATTTATTTATTTATTTATTTATTTATTTATTTATCCATCCATCCCTTGTGGACGATATTGGTCCTACTAGGCTAATGACCTCTTTTCAGAGGATACCAAGGTGGTATTTGTACTGCAGGGAGAAATTTTGCCAGGGCATTGGGGAACTTTCCCCATACACTTTTTGATTGGTGCCATGGGATCTTTTACAGTCAGTGGAGCTTGCACTATCTCAAGCAGATGGGGCCTCAGTTTAATGTGCCATCTGAAGAAAGGCAGACTCAGGAGGGCTGCACCCCCCCCCCTTATGCTGCACTGCAGTGTCAGCCATTGGTCTATTTGGTGTGGGAATAGAACCCATAGCCTTCTGCATGAAAGGCAAGAGTGTTAACCAGTTGCACCTTTGACACTGCATTAATTAAACTCTGCTGACTGCCTACCTGTCATTAACTAGACTCTGCTGGTTACCATTCCTTCCATTTTCAGTGATTGAATCTACATGCCGGTGTGAACGACCTGAGACGTACCTCCCTGGACTACATGAAAAGAGACATAGAGGAGCTCTCTGATTATGTAGCCCAGGCTGGTATGACCCTGACCCTGAGCAGCATCTTACCCTCACCAAGAATGATGCCACAGTACAAAGACAAAATGATCAGTTTTAACAATTGGCTTAATTACTGGTGTCATTCTAAGGGGATCCAATGTCTGTCTGCTTGGGATGACATACTTGACAAGCCACGCTGCTTCGCAAGGGATGGCTTGCACCTGTCACCCCTGGGCTTCCGGATATTGGCCAAGGCTCTTGCCACCCCATAGTGCCTTTTTTAGGCAAGGCTCAAATGACAAACCTACCTCCCTAGAAAACACAAGTGGAAAAAAACTAAGGGTAATGCTGCTCAATGCCAGAAGTCTAAACCTCAAGATGCACGCCCTCGAAGCCCTCCTCAGTATGGAGAACATCGATGTCTGTGCAGTGACTGAAACCTGGTTCAAGGCTCCTGAGAGCACCCCAGCACTATCAGGTTTTACCTCATATCATGCTTTCCGGCCCCAAAACTTGGACCGAACCACAAAAGGAGGGGGAGTATCCATATTCATCAAAGATACCCACACCTCCAGGTTAGTGGCAACGCACGAAGCATAGGAGACCATCCAAGTGTAACTAACCATAGGCAAAACTGCCTTACAGTTTGTAGCATGCTACAGACCACCCTCTCAAACTCAGGAACCCCACACAGCCTTCCTGAAGACACTGGAGAGTATGAATGTCTCTCCAAATACCATCATTTTGGGAGACTTCAACTACCCAAACATAGACTGGGAACATTACTCAAGCCCCAACACCCTAGCCCAAAGGTTCCTAGAATTCATAAACTCAAATGCACTGGAACAACTAGTCACCATTCCCACAAGAGGAGACAATATACTAGACCTGATCATCACAAACATGGGGACAAAATGCTCCACACCGGAAGTATATCCCTCTTTGGTAAGATCAGACCATAAATTAATCTCACTGGAAATCCACATCCCGCCCCCACCCCCTGCACAAAAGACCACAGTGAAGAACTTCTCAAAAGCCAACTTCACACTTCTTAAGACTGAAGTGGTATCCTTCAAGGCCCCTGGGCCAGTGGAAAACACAACCCACACTGCTGAATCCTTTGCAAATGCCTTCTACGGGCACCTTCAAGAATGCATGGATCATGCAATCCCAAATAAAACCAAGACCCATTCCCCTAAAGGCAGGCGCCCGGTCTGGTGGACCCCAGCCATAAACAAACTTTACAACAGGAGGAGGAAGCTACTACATGACAGAACAAAATCCCTAAAAGGGAAGGCATTTCTGATCAGTACTAGCAAAAAACTACGATCACTCATAAAATCATCCAAGGCCAACTTTGAGAGAAAAATCGCAAAAGACACAAAAGACAATCACAAGGCCTTCTTTAGCTATGTTAGAAACCTGGGTGGAAACCCCCAGATATGCTCAGAGTTAGTCCAAAATGACACAAAATACACTGAACCCACTGACATTGCCAACATTCTGGCAGACAGGTTCAGTGCAAATTTCTCCTCCCTCCCCCAAAAGGAGAAATAACTATCCCAGCAGAGTGTAGCCTCCCTAACATCTCAGATGCCCAGGTGAGAGCCACCCTCTCTAAAGCTAAAAACACAGCATCAATGGGACCGGACGGTGTCCCGGCTGTGTGCTACATGAACTCCAAGAGGAACTAAACCCACACATAAGGCTGCTGTTTAATCTTAGCCTTACTACAGGATACGCACTCCAAAGAGTGGCATACGGCAACAGTGGTCCCACTTCACAAAGGCGGTGCTTCTACGGACCCTGGAAATTACCGCCCCATAAGCTTGACGAGCCTGGTCTGCAAAGCTATGGAGAGGATCATTATGGAACTCATAAGCAAAGACATTGGGGACCTACAGACATTGGATCCTACCCAATTTGGCTTTGTCAAGGGCAGATCCTGCCTTTTGAACTTGGTCGACTTTTTTGAAACAGTCACTAAGGCCATCGATGAGGGTAAGGCAGTTCACACAGCCTACCTTGACCTTGCAAAAGCCTTTGACACAATACCCCACTCGGGCATCATAGACAAACTCACCAGCTTAAATGTAAACCCATATGTCACAAGATGGGTTGCAAACTGGCTCAAGGACAGAACCCACAGGGTTAGAGTTGCTGGAGCTATGTCAGACTCTAAGCCAGTCACAAGCGGTGTCCCACAGGGCTCAGTCCTGGGACCCCTCTTGTTCGGCATTTATTTTTCCGAGGTGCAGGCAAACATAGGAGGATTGTGGCTGACAAAGTTCGCAGATGACTGCAAACTGGGCCATAATTGATACTCCAGCGGACACAAACATCCTTCAGAGAGGCCTCATAGAAATGGATAATTGGTGCCAGAGCCATGGCCTTAAGCTGAACGCCAAAAATGTATAGTCATACCCTTTGGGAAAAACAAGGTACCCACAAATTACCACATAGGTGGTAATCCATTAAGCACGGAAGAGGTAATCAGGGACCTAGGGACCCAGGTTGACAGTAACCTCTCATTTGACACTCACATTGCCAAAGTGGTTAGGAAGACCTTCTATATTGCCCACCTTATCATGAAGGGTTTCACATCTAGATCAAGAGAGGTCATTGTGCCCTGTACTCTTCTCTTATCAGGCCAATGATTGAGTACAATGCCCCATTTGGGATGTATCTCACCCGACACCTGCAGCAGTTGGAAAGACCCCAAAAGTTCCTCACCAAGAGGATAAAGGGTCTTAAACATATGTCATATGCTGCCTGACTGAAAAAACTCCAGCTGTATTCAGTCGCATACCGCCTACTCAGAGGTGATCTGTGCCTGACGACAAGGCCATGTCCAATCCGGAATTAATGGACATGCTCCACCTCAGAAAATCCAAATCCATCAGAGCCACGAGAGCAAGAGACTTAAACCTCAACACAGAAATAAATAGGACGTGCTGGAGGGACAGATTCATAACCCAGAGGCTCCCTACACTCTGGAACAGAATCCCAGTCCATGTTAGGCAGAGCCCCTCACTGACTCTATTCAAGAGAAATCTTGACGAGTGGATGGGAGATCGTAGGTTTACCCCGGGGGTCATCTCTGTGTCACTACTAGACAGAGGCACAGTAAACCAAACCCTAAAAGGGCATAGTATTCTCATCCTAAGGGGTGGTGAAAGCCACACACACTCTGGCTAGGCTTATAAATGCCCTAGGACAGATAGCCTAGTACGAACCTATGAACCTATGAACATCATTTCCCAGGGTCCTTCCAAAATTTACCCAACAACCCTACTGGTGGTGATAGTGATTCCATCTACCCCTACAGCTATACAACCAGTTAAATCAGCCTATCCACCTTTGTATACATTCTGCTTATTCACAGGTTCATAGGTATATACTAGGCAAACTAGTCCGAGTACTATTGCACACCTAGACGATAAGCAAACAGTAACCAAAGGTGAGAATCAAACCCTGTACCTTATATCTGTGAGGTAAACACCTTAACCATATGCCAACACCCAGTGCCCTGTCATTGTCTTTGATCAACTCACCTGTCTGTTGCTGAAGGGCCCATGCAGTGCCACCTTACTGCCAGTTTTATGTTTTGCCAGTCACTTGGGTTATTGCATTATTATTATTCTAATAAGGTTATTTATGATTCTGATGAATAATCACACCTCTAGTGTCACATGTTGGGCATCTGTTCTATTCTATCCATCCTAACAATCCCCCCTTCCTCCCCACTTCTTGAATCCCATCTGTCTATCCTTCACCATGCTCGAAGCATGTGGGGTCCAAAATCTATGTACTTTTAAAACAACAATGCATAAAGGTGCTTATATGTGATTCATGTTAATAGTACAATAAAAAGGAGATAGTTTCCTTACTTAGACATTGCTCAGATTATAGAATTACATTCCACTATATAGCCAAAGTGGTCAGACAGCATCCATGTTTCAATTCAATTTAGATTCATTGATAATTTTGTATCTATTGATAAGGAATCTGAACTCCTTAGGGAACACTGGTCCTGAGCTTATGTTTATGATACTGTGGGCTGGTTATATTGTCTGAGAAAAGACAAAAGTGCTTCCACCTGCTGCCCAGTGACCATAACATTATCTGCTATGAATCAGACACCTGCTACACAGTGAGTGAGATCTGGTCATCACTACTATGGGAGTGTGCTGCACAGCTCCTAATAATTGTCTGAGAAAAGACAAAAGTGCTTCCACCTGCTGCCAGTGACCATAACATTATCTGCTATGAATCAGACCCCTGCTACACAGTGAGTGAGATCTGGTCATCACTACTATGGAAGTGTGCTGCACAGCTCCTAATAATGCTTTCTCTAGGAAGGTCAGACCACACAATGGCCTCCTTTGAAGTAAAAATAAAACCCAGAACCCCAGCTAACCTGGAGAGTTCAGGAACTACTCTAAGGCTAACCTCCTACTATTAAGTGATAATCTGGCAAAAGTTCATGCCCCCCATAAACCCAGAGAACACTGCTGCCTACACAGAACTTTCACAGAAACCTTATACAAGCATGTTAATATCTGCATAGAGGCAGCTGTACCCACCCGGATGAAGCACAAAACTAACTAAAAGAACAAGCCACCCTGGTGGAATCACAAACATAGATTGACTGTATAACAGAAGGAAGAAAATCATGGCAAAAATTAGGAGGCATAGTACCCAGCAAGATAAAAGCACTCTCATCAAACTAAACAAACAACTCAAATGACAAATAAATACTAAAAAAAACTAAATTTGAGGTAAATTTGGCATCCCAGGCTAAGGACAATCACAAGGCATTCTTTAGCTATGTCCGTATTCTCAAAGGCAATACACAGTTGTGTGCAGAGATCATTGTTAATGGAGCAGCCTATACCAGAAGATATAGCAAAGCTACTGGCAGACAAATTCAGGTCTAGCTTTACCTTTCTTTCCACCACAACCTCCCCTCAGGGAATACCATCAAGTATAACTCCCCCATTATCACTAGAGAACAGGCCCTGGAAACTATAAACACATAAGTCTCACTAGTTTCATATGCAAAGTCATGGAAAGCATTATCATGGAAATAGTCAATAATGACATAGGAGACCTCCAAACACTGGACCCACCCCCACTTGGTTTTGGCATGGGTAGGTCATGCCTACTCAACCTGGTAGACTTCTGTGAGAAGGTCACCAAAGCAATGGATGAGGGTGAAAAGGTTCACATTGCCTACCTTGACCTGGCCAAGGCATTTGACACAATACCCTACTCAGACATTGACTAATGCAGGAGGTTAGGTATAAACCCTTATGTCACTCAGTGGCTAGCCAGCTGTCTCACAGACAGAACCTAATATGTTAGAAATGGGGACTCCACCTCTGCAAAGAGGCCTGTCACAAGCAGAGTCCTGCAGTGAATGGTCCTGTGATTGCTCATTTTTGGCCTTGACTTCAAGTCAAAGCTACAGACAAGGACCTCTGGCTGACTAAGTTTGCAGATGACTGCAAATTAGGAGCAGTCATAGAATCCACCACCAACACTAATTCTCCAGGAAGGCCTGACACAGACAAATAATTTGTGTCAGAGTCATGGACTAAATGCCAATAAATGCATAATAGTATCCTTTGGGAAATCATCCACACCTGGTAACTATGATATTCACAACACACCCCTAAGAATTCACCTAGTAGTCAGGGATTTGGGGACACGCATAGACAGTAGTCTAACCTTTGACCATCAGTTGCCTACAGTGGTGAGGAAATAATTTTTTGATGTGCGGCTTTTAATCAAAGGTATGGTCCAAGGAGGTCATTATTCCACTGTATGCAGCATTCATTAAACCTGTCATTGTGTACAGTGCCCCCTTTGATATGTACCGAATCAGGCACATCCAACAACTGGAACGTCCACAGAGGTTCCTCACTAAAAGTCTACAGGGCATCTTCCACAGATAGGCTTAAAGCCCTATATTTTGTCTCCTACATGCTGTTGAGGGAAGATCTATGCCTGGCATGCAAAGCATTGTCAGACCCCACCCTGATGGACCACCTGCATATCTATAACACAAACAGCACCAAAAGTATCCAGTCTTAAGACTTAAACCTTGCCTGTGATATAAATAGAGCCTGCTGGAGAGACAGGTATGTATCCCAGAGACTACCCCGTCTATAAAATAGGCTCCCCATCCATGTAAAGCAAAGTTCCTCCTCAACCCAATTCAAGTGTAACAGCTGGACGGGAAACTTGAAATTCATCCCTGGTTTGACACCTATATCTCTAATGGATACAGGTAGCCTGTAAATGATTCATCTCCCAAGCCCCTACTTATACTTCTCAAGGGTAGCAGAACGTGTCTGAGACTTGGGGTGCATGGCTAGGCTTAAAAAAGCCCTTGTTGTCATTAGCTTAGTACACACCTATGAACCTGTTAGCCTTATTAATAAGTATTACTAAAGTCGTATCTGGTGAAATGAGCCGTATTAATGAGTATTACTAAAAGTCTTATCTGGTGAAATGATAAGTATACCTGCCTGAGACATGAAAGATCAAATCCTGATCCTCTGTTATGCTCAACATCTTATCATAATTATTTAATATGTACAGGTGGTCTGTATTAAAGAGAGCTGAAAGTTAGAAGGTAAAGCAATTTCATTACAGATTTATGGTACAGCTGGAGACTGCTACTTTAGGAAGTGTTCTAGGGATGGTCAGTTCTTTAGTCTTTGCTTATGGCAATTAGGAAATAGGGCTAGACTCCTTAATGGTCTCCTGGACTGCACGCCGGGTAACTATCTGTGACCCTGTCCTCAGCATGCACATTAAATAACAAAAATATAGCAGATAATGAGTAAACTATCCCGGTGTGTGCATTACACCACAGCATTACGCTATGTAAGGCACACAGAATATGTCATTGTGCACATTAGATAATGAAAATTTGCATGTGTCTGATATACTTCCTCTGTGTGCACATTAAACAATATGAAAACAACATGTAATACACAGACTATCTCACATCAATATAGTATGTAACAAACAGTAGCACACCATGCACATTAAACAACATAAGTATAGCATGTAACATAGTCTACTACAACAACTACATTAAATAAAATTAGTATGACAGCATAGAACTGCGTATAGCATGTAACATAGTCTACTACAACAACTACATTAAATAAAATTAGTATGACAGCATAAAACTGCGTATAGCATGTAACATAGTCTACTACAGCAACTACATTAAATAAAATGAGTATGACAGCATAGAACTGCTTATAGCATGTAACATAGTCTACTACAGCAACTACATTAAATAAAATTAGTATGGCAGCATAGAACTGCATATAGCATGTAACATAGTCTACTACAACAACTACATTAAATAAAATGAGTATGACAGCATAGAACTGCGTATAGCATGTAACATAGTCTACTACAACTACTACATTAAATAAAATTAGTATGACAGCATATAACTGCGTATAGCATGTAACATAGTCTACTACAACAACTACATTAAATAAAATTAGTATGACAGCATAGAACTGCGTATAGCATGTAATATAGTCTACTACAGCAACTACATTAAATAAAATTAGTATGGCAACATAGAACTGCGTATAGCATGTAACATAGTCTACTACAACAACTACATTAAATAAAATTAGTATGACAGCATAGAACTGCGTATAGCATGTAACATAGTCTACTACAACAACTACATTAAATAAAATTAGTATGACAGCATAGAACTGCGTATAGCATGTAACATAGTCTACTACAACTACATTAAATAAAATTAGTATGACAGCATAGAACTGTGTATAGCATGTAACATAGTCTACTAAAACAACTACATTAAATAAAATTAGTATGACAGCATAGAACTGCGTATAGCATGTAACATAGTCTACTACAACAACTACATTAAATAAAATTAGTATGACAGCATAGAACTGCGTATAGCATGTAACATAGTCTACTACAACAACTACATTAAATAAAATTAGTATGACAGCATACAACTGCATATAGCATGTAACATAGTCTACTACAACAACTACATTAAATAAAATCAGTATGACAGCATAGAACTGCATATAGCATGTAACATAGTCTACTACAACAACTACAAAATATACAATTAGTATGACAGCATAGAACTGCATATAGCATGTAACATAGTCTACTACAATAACTACATTAAATAAAATTAGTATGACAGCATAGAACTGCGTATAGCATGTAACATAGTCTACTACAACAACTACATTAATTAAAATTAGTATGACAGCATAGAACTGCGTATAGCATGTAACATAGTCTACTACAACTACATTAAATAAAATTAGTATGACAGCATAGAACTGCGTTTAGCATGTAGCATAGTCTACTACAACTACATTAAATAAAATTAGTATGACAGCATAGAACTGCGTATAGCATGTAACATAGTCTACTACAACAACTACATTAAAAAAAATTAGTATGACAGCATAGAACTGCGTATAACATGTAACATAGTCTACTACAACAACTACATTAAATAAAATTAGTATTACAGCATAGAACTGCGTATAGCATGTAACATAATCTACTACAACAACTACATTAAATAAAATTAGTATGACAGCATAGAACTGCGGTGGTGGTGCTGCGGTAGCATTGTCGCCTCATAGCAAGATGTTGTCCCGTTCGATTCTCAGCTAGAACGTCTTCTGTGTGGAGGCATACATGAATGGGGCATGCCTTCGTTGAAGGTTGTGCGTCAGGGCTGGTAACCCGGTACGTAAAAATCCACTACCAATCATTAGCGGACCGGAGTTCCACTGTGGCGACCCCTAACCGGGAAAAGCCGAAAGACACAAACAAGTATGACAGCATAAACTTCTCCATTGAGCACAGTAAACAACGCCAATGTTGTATGTAGCATAGACTACCGTAATGTGCACATTAAATAAAACTGTGATATGTAACACACAGATTACCACAGCAGATATAGAAAACAAAAATTCACCAAGTAACACAGAACCACACCATGGATATTAGATGAGATAACAGTATATATTAGGACTGAAAATGCAGCTTCCTCAGTTAGCCTTCTCACCCTACAGTCTTTCTTAGAGCACATCCTTTTTTCCTCCCCAGTGTACAGGCTTTGACTCTAGAAGCACAGTTTGAGAAAAATATTGGACGTGTGTAACTGCTGTTCAAGATTTCAGTCAAAACACCTAAAAAAAACAGAAACCTGCTGTCAGCCTACTGATGAGCATGTACTTGTGCACAGACATAAAACAAATCACCAGTGTTATATGGAGTCACATATTTAGTAGTTCATTAACCAAAGTAATAAAATACATTCAGCTCTATGTACCGCTAAAAAAAGGTTTAATTCATCCTTAAAATTCATACAATACCCTTTGCAAGATCCTGTCATCCAGTAGTCTCTCAGGAAACTATCCTGATGGGTTTGTCAACCCCTTTTAGTTGGACTGTTTCCCTATGACAAACTAAGGAGGATCATCCACATTAGCTATCATTATCTGGTAAAGCCTTAATGCATGAAAATTTTTTTTTACAGTTAAATGAAATGCATTTTCTACATTAAATAGCAAAATTCTGTATATCAAACCAGAATACATGCATTCACTACATGAACACATTAATACCCCAACTGCATATTTGTTATTAGTATACAAAATGCCCAACAGGGAGGTGTTCAAACAAGTAATACACCGATATCCTAAAAGTGATTTATCATCAATACTTATTGCATTGCAGATGTTCGCATCATGTACCTGTTTATATAGTTGTCAAGTTAAAAAAAATATAACTTTCATATATCACTGTTGTCTCTTCATGTTTTTTCCTATAAAATGGCATGTTGGTGTGTGTTTTGAACCAGGTCATGGCTGAAAAGGGTATACAAACTAGTCCAGCTTATGGGTTCAGAAACATGAACAAACAGACAAAGAGTAAGATAATGCCAGCTCTCTCTTCTACATCAACAAATAGCTCAGTCATTTGTCATCTTGAGAGGAGAAGAACACTAAGCTGAAACTGGGCAGTGCATACTGTTACTAGCCTTGTCTCAT